>NC_133358.1:31337904-31637904 GCF_030506205.2 Paramisgurnus dabryanus | reverse complement strand
ACTCTTTCAACATCTTGGTTGGCTCGCTCGGTCTGACCATTGCTCTGGGGATGAAACCCGGAGGACAGACTCACAGTCGCTCCTAACAATTTACAAAATTCTCTCCAAAATTTGGACACAAATTGGGGACCCCTGTCGGAGACCACGTCTGTCGGAAGGCCATGTAACCGGAAGACGTGGTCCACGACAGTAACCGCTGTCTCCTTGGCTGATGGTAATTTGGGCAAGGGGATGAAGTGAGTCGCCTTCGAGAATCGGTCCACTACGGTTAAAATCACCGTATTCCCCTGGGAGGGTGGGAGGGCGGTAATAAAATCTAGCGCAATGTGGGACCAGGGTCTCGAAGGGACTGGCAGCGGTAAAAGTAACCCGTCAGGAGGGCGATTCGAAGTCTTACCAGTGGCACACACCGAGCAAGCCAAAACAAAATCGTGAATGTCACGAGCCATACCTGGCCACCAGAATCGTTGTTTGACTAAAAACTTAGTGCGACTCACCCCTGGATGACAAGCTACCTTGGAACAATGACCCCACTGGATTACGTTGGACCGTAACTTCTCCGGCACAAACAAGCGGTTCGGTGGGCAACGAGACGGGGGCGTTACCCCTTCTAAGGCTGTCAAAACCTTCGATTCGACCTCCCATGTGAGCGCGGAGATGAATAGAGTCTCCGGTAAAATGTGCTCGGGAGTAGAAGTGCGATCGGAACGCTCAAAAAGTCGAGACAAAGCATCGGGTTTGATGTTTTTGGAACCCGGACGGTATGAAAGAGTAAAATCGAAACGTCCGAAAAATAAAGCCCACCGAGCCTGCCTGGAGTTAAGTCTTTTGGCAGTTTTAATGTATTCGAGGTTCTTGTGATCGGTCCAAACGATAAAAGGTACACCCGAACCTTCTAACCAGTGACGCCATTCCTCCAAAGCCAGTTTGACTGCCAATAACTCTCTGTTACCAATGTCATAATTACTTTCCGCCGGAGATAACCGATGAGACAAAAACGCGCAGGGATGAACCTTTCCGTCTGAGGGTGTGCGCTGGGAAAGCACTGCTCCTACCCCCACCTCTGATGCATCGACCTCCACTATGAACTGACGTGTGCGATCAGGGGACACGAGAATGGGAGCTGAAACGAAGCAGCTCTTGATTTTGGTAAACGCAGCCTCGGCTGCGTCTGACCACCTGAACGCAGTACTAGGGGAGGTCAAGGCAGTCAGAGGAGCGGCTAGTTGGCTGAAATTGCGAATGAAACGCCTATAAAAATTGGCGAACCCCAGAAATCTCTGCAGGGTCTTGCGAGAATCTGGGGATGGCCAATCCACCACAGCCTTAACCTTATCAGGATCCATGCGGACACCCTCAGTCGAAATGATGTGCCCTAAAAAAGAAACAGACTGTGCATGAAAAACGCATTTTTTCCGCCTTGACAAAAAGCCCATTCTCTAGCAACCGCAGAAGCACTCGTCGTACGTGTTGCACATGTTCCTGGAGAGACGACGAAAAAATCAATATGTCATCCAGGTAGACATATATGAACTGATCTATCATGTCTCGCAACACGTCATTAACGAGTGCTTGGAAGACCGCTGGCGAGTTCGTCAATCCGAAAGGCATGACGCAGTACTCAAAATGGCCACGAGGGGTGTTAAACGCAGTCTTCCATTCATCCCCCTCCCTGATGCGGACCAAATGATAAGCATTACGTAAGTCCAATTTAGTGAAGACGGACGCTCCTTGCAACCTCTCGAAAGCTGAAGACATTAACGGCAAAGGATACGTATTCTTTACCGTAATGTTGTTCAACCCTCGGTAATCAATGCAAGGTCGCAAGGATCCATCCTTCTTCCCCACAAAAAAGAACCCCGCCCCCGCTGGAGAAGAGGAAGGACGAATGAACCCCGTTGCTAGAGAATCAGAAATATATTTCTCCATGGCCTTCATCTCAGGAACAGATAAAGAGTATAACTTGCCTTTAGGCGGAAAAGTACCGGGAAGTAACTCTATAGCACAGTCATAGGGACGGTGAGGAGGTAGAGAATCAGCCCGCGACTTACTGAACACTTCCTTCAGGTCCTGGTACTCTGCGGGCACGTTAGATAAATCCACTGCTTCCCCCTGAAACACAGACTCAGAAACAGTTAGACACGCAGACAAAAGACAAGACTTGTGACACCCCTCACTCCAGCTGATAACAGTCCCAAGACGCCAGTCGATCTTCGGGTTGTGCTGGTGAAGCCAGGTGTGTCCCAGCACAATGGGTGAGAGAGGGGAGTCTGTGACGTAGAATGAAATGTTCTCGTGGTGATTGCCCGATGTGATGAGGGAGACAGGTTCCGTGATGTGGGTGATGGTAGGAAGCTTGTGTCCATTAAGTGCGAACGGTGCAATCTGGTGAGTAAGCTGAGTGAGTGGTATCTGAAGCTTACGTGCAGTGGCGTGATCGATGAAACTCCCCTCAGCTCCCGAATCCAAAAGTGCGTGACAGTCGTGAGAATGAGTGCACCACCGTAGTTTCACCGGGAGGAGCGTAGATGTTGATGAGGTCTTCATGGAGGAGATCCCGCCCGATAGTAGCCTCAGATTTACTATCGGGCTTGGTCTTTTACCGGGCACTGATGGATCTGATGCCCGGCTCTACCGCAGTATAAGCACAATCCAAGGGACCTCCGCCGGAGCTTCTCCTCCCGGGAAAGCCGAGCTCGACCCACCTGCATGGGCTCGAGATCGTTGGAGGGGCTGACCGCACCGCTCTGGCTGGCCTGGAGATGATCCAGTCTTACGGGTAACGGCGTGGTAGCTCTCCGGCGTGCTGCTTGGCTGAGTCGGGCGTCGATCCTGATGGCCAGGTCGATGAGAGCATTCAGGGACGTGGGTAAGTCCACCACATGGATCTCTTGCTGGATGCGGTCAGCCAGCCCATGCAGGAAATGGTCCCACTGCGCTTCTTCGTTCCACCTACACTCCGCCGCCAGGGTGCGAAACTCAATCGCGTAGTCCGACACGGTTTTATCCTCCTGCCGGAGCTCTGAGAGGCGTCTCGCGGCTTCCTTCCCGGCGACGGAGCGATCAAAAACCCTCTTCATCTCGTCAGCGAGGGCGGAGAACGAAGAACAGCAGACGTCACGGTTCTCCCACACCGCCGTCCCCCAGAGGGCAGCCTTCCCAGTCAGGAGAGAGAGCACGAACGCCACCTTGGTTTGCTCGCTTGAAAAAGTTCTGGGTTGCAAAGCAAAATGGAGAGAACAGTGAGACAAAAATGTGCGGCAAAAACTCGGCTCACCCGCGTATTTATCCGGAATGGGAAGTCTGGGCTCTGACTGAGAGGCGCCCTCTGGTGAAGAAGATGTAGCTGGGGGTGTGGGAGGCGCAGTGGGCGGTGGTTGTTGTTGTTGGGTCAGCTCGGACACCTTCGTCACCATTACTTGGACTGCTCGACCCATCTCCTCTATAACCTTATCCTGACGATCCATCCTCTGAACCGCCCGCTGGAGAAATTCCTCGAGAGGAGATGGGGAGTGATTTCCCGCTGCTTCCATTACTGGTCAGATCCTTCTGTAACGATAGAAACACGCTGGAAGCAGATGCAGGAAAATAACACAGGTTTATTTATATGATGTAGACACACACAGGGAGTTAAGTAAACACAATGTCCAGATGATGGTAATGGTGCTCGAAGGACTACGGTGGTAAAGCGGGTGATGGTGGTTGTGATGGTCGTTGGTGGTGTAGGTCTGAAGTGGGAAAATAATCCTGAAACATAGACCGGAACATCCAACACGAAGACGACACGAAACAATTCACACGCGCTGTACAAACAATCCAGGAAGACACGGAGGCCAAACAAAGAGTGCGGATCTGACGAGGAACAGAGAGCAGAGTGAGTTTATATGGAGAGTCTGTAATGATGAGCAGCTGGAGTGAGACAATCAACACAGGTGAAGGGAATCGGGATAACGAGCACATGACATCACAGGTGAGTAAACACCATACACGAGACACAGAGAGAGCAGTGTATTTACCCACCGTGACAATCCTTAATGTTAAGTCATTCTGATAATTTGTTAACGAGAATTAGTTTTTCAGATTTATACCGTAAAATACAATTCAGAAATGGCCGTGTTTAGTTGAATTACAAGGCCATTGAGTCGGGTTCAAGCGATTTGGGACCTTAAGAACTTTCAGGGCATGCCTGTGTAGTTTTGCTGAATTGTACAAAATAAATTATAAAAAATAAGCTACCTCACACACCTGTTCAAAGTCATCAGCAAAAAAGGTGCTATCATTCAGTGAAATGTCTCCCTCTCTTCTCACGAAGCATTGACAAATAGAACACTGAAGGAAATGTTTGTGGTGCTTACAGTGGCAAAACTTGGGTCACAAAATGTTAAAATAGTGTAAAAAAGTCAAACGAGCCGAACCCCATATCTCTACGATGTTCTGATACAAAGATACAGCTCTTGCTAAATGGTTGCTAGGGTATTCTGATTGGTTGCTAGGGAGTGAATTGCAATCCACCAATGATTATACTCAAAGCCATGAAAGGCATAATCCACGATGACTCATGATTTTAGATATAAGGTTGCAGTATTTTTAAGTCAAAATAACAAATAACCACTAGGTGGCGCTATGAAAAACTTGTGCATGCAACGTCATGAATGTGTTACATCTAGCTAGTATCATGGCTATACACTTAAGTTTAGTGAAAAAAACTGTTGTATGACCATTGTGCTAGCTCAACGTCAAAGGTTTTGTTCAATTATGAGGCCAACTAGTGGTGCAGGCATACCATTTTTTTTGTATTGCCTCAGACTCTGCTCAGACATCAGCGTATCAAATCTGGTAAAAAAATATCATTTCGTTGCGGAGTTATAACCATTTATGTGTAAAAAACACAAAATTTGGAGTAAATTTTTCGTTTTTTGCAATTTTCGGCCATTTCTGATGGAAATTTTAACATAATGCCAATAGAACTTTTTGTTCAGAAGGTAATACAATATTCTTCCTATGGTTGTTTCGAGTCGATCGGAGGAACCCTCGCGGAGTTATTCGCGCATGTTTTTTAAGCGCTATTTTCCTGTGCAGAACCAACCGTAAAGCAAAACCTGGCATGCTTGGTATCGTTGGACTCGGCAACAATTCAGGACTCCAAGGAAAAAAGTCGCATGAAAATACGTTAAACTCAGCCGAAGTTATAAGCATTATTCGATTCGTATGACCACTAGGTGGCGCTGTGACGAAACGATGCATGAAACCTCAGGCCATGACTCTCATCACAAGTACCAAGTGTCGTGTTGATACTTCATTCCTGTCCCCAGTTATAGCCAATAATGTTCTAGTGCCTGCCCACAATTCAGACGTGTGGGCGTGGCATGTTGACCGTGAGTCGAAAGTTCAACTTTTTTTTGATAATTATTGATATTCAAACTCCAAGGAACATTTTAGCACTGGAATGATTCCGATCGGGCGAAAAACCTAGGACTAGTTCGTTTTTATTTTTTTCGACAAAATCGAAAATAGCGGAAATTTTTTCATGACGGAAATGAAAACGGAGATATACATTTTTTAAGTTTGGAGCCAGGGATTACAATGATATCAAACACTTGAGTGTATGATGGCCGGTTTAGGAGTTATGAGCCCAAACGCGTCGGGCATTGCTATAGCGCCACCTATGGGCCGATTTGGCTGGTTCACTGTATCTGAGTAGCCTGCTAATATACAACCAGTTGACCAAGTGGCAAGTTTCTACGACTTACGGTTTGTGCTGGGCGACGCGTTTTATGGCGGAAAAATAATAATAATAATAATAATTAAAGCTGCAAGCAGCGTTTACCGGGTTTCGAGCATTAAAGCACATACAACATGTCAGATGTCGTCGACCAGGCTGATACACCACATCGCATCCAGAAAAACGTAAGAGATGGTCAGAAACGGTTCAGACAGACTATGTAGCTTACACACAGGTGCACCTATAGGACAAACATGTCACATCCTTAATGTTAAGTCAATCTGACAATTTGTTAACGAGAATTCGTTTTTCAGATTTATACCGTAAAATACAATTCAGAAATGGCCGTGTTTAGTTGAATTACAAGGCCATTGAGTCGGGTTCAAGCGATTTGGGACCTTAAGACCTTTCAGGGCATGCCTGTGTAGTTTTGCTGAATTGTACAAAATAAATTATAAAAATAAGCTACCTCACACACCTGTTCAAAGTCATCAGCAAAAAAGGTGCTATCATTCAGTGAAATGTCTCCCTCTCTTCTCACGAAGCATTGACAAATAGAACACTGAAGGAAATGTTTGTGGTGCTTACAGTGGCAAAACTGAATGTTAAAATAGTGTAAAAAAGTCAAACGAGCCTAACCCCATATCTCTACGATGTTCTGATACAAAGATACAGCTCTTGCTAAATGGTTGCTAGGGTATTCTGATTGGTTGGGAGTGAATTGCAATCCACCAATGATTATACTCAAAGCAATGAAAGGCATAATCCACGATGACTCATGATTTTAGATATAAGGTTGCAGTATTTTTAAGTCAAAATAACAAATAACCACTAGGTGGCGCTATGAAAAACTTGTGCATGCAACGTCATGAATTAGTTACATCTAGCTAGTATCATGGCTATACACTTAAGTTTAGTGAAAAAACTGTTGTATGACCATTGTGCTAGCTCAACGTCAAAGGTTTTGTTCAATTATGAGGCCAACTAGTGGTGCAGGCATACCATTTTTTTTGTATTGCCTCAGACTCTGCTCAGACATCAGCGTATCAAATCTGGTAAAAAAATATCATTTTGTTGCGGAGTTATAACCATTTATGTGTAAAAAACACAAAATTTGGAGTAAATTTTTCGTTTTTTGCAATTTTCGGCCATTTCTGATGGAAATTTTAACATAATGCCAATAGAACTTTTTGTTCAGAAGGTAATACAATATTCTTCCTATGGTTGTTTCGAGTCGATCGGAGGAACCCTCGCGGAGTTATTCGCGCATGTTTTTTAAGCGCTATTTTCCTGTGCAGAACCAACCGTAAAGCAAAACCTGGCATGCTTGGTATCATTGGACTCGGCAACAATTCAGGACTCCAAGGAAAAACGTCGCATGAAAATACGTTAAACTCAGCCGAAGTTATAAGCATTATTCGATTCGTATGACCACTAGGTGGCGCTGTGACGAAACGATGCATGAAACCTCAGGCCATGACTCTCATCACAAGTACCAAGTGTCGTGTTGATACTTCATTCCTGTCCCCAGTTATAGCCAATAATGTTCTAGTGCCTGCCCACAATTCAGACGTGTGGGCGTGGCATGTTGACCGTGAGTCGAAAGTTCAACTTTTTTTGATAATTATTGATATTCAAACTCCAAGGAACATTTTAGCACTGGAATGATTCCGATCGGGCGAAAAACCTAGGACTAGTTCGTTTTTATTTTTTTCGACAAAATCGAAAATAGCGAAAAAATTTGCATACCGGAAATGAAATCGGAGATATACAATTTTTAAGTTTGGAGCCAGGGATTACAATGATACCAAACACTTGAGTGTAGGATGTCCGGTTTAGGAGTTATGAGCCCCAACGCGTCGGGCATTGCTATAGCGCCACCTATGGGCCGATTTGGCTGATTCACTGTATCTGAGTAGCCTGCTAATATACAACCAGTTGACCAAGTGGCAAGTTTCTACGACTTACGGTTTGTGCTGGGCGACGCGTTTTATGGCGGAAAAATAATAATAATAATAATAAAACAGACAAATACAATAGGTTTTCAGCACTTCGTGCTCGAAACCCTAATTAAAGCTGCAAGCAGCGTTTACCGGGTTTCGAGCATTAAAGCACATACAACATGTCAGATGTCGTCGACCAGGCTGATACACCACATCGCATCCAGAAAAACGTAAGAGATGGTCAGAAACGGTTCAGACAGACTATGTAGCTTACACACAGGTGCACCTATAGGACAAACATGTCACATCCTTAATGTTAAGTCATTCTGATAATTTGTTAACGAGAATTAGTTTTTCAGATTTATACCGTAAAATACAATTCAGAAATGGCCGTGTTTAGTTGAATTACAAGGCCATTGAGTCGGGTTCAAGCGATTTGGGACCTTAAGACCTTTCAGGGCATGCCTGTGTAGTTTTGCTGAATTGTACAAAATAAATTATAAAAAATAAGCTACCTCACACACCTGTTCAAAGTCATCAGCAAAAAAGGTGCTATCATTCAGTGAAATGTCTCCCTCTCTTCTCACGAAGCATTGACAAATAGAACACTGAAGGAAATGTTTGTGGTGCTTACAGTGGCAAAACTTGGGTCACAAAATGTTAAAATAGTGTAAAAAAGTCAAACGAGCCGAACCCCATATCTCTACGATGTTCTGATACAAAGATACAGCTCTTGCTAAATGGTTGCTAGGGTATTCTGATTGGTTGCTAGGGAGTGAATTGCAATCCACCAATGATTATACTCAAAGCCATGAAAGGCATAATCCACGATGACTCATGATTTTAGATATAAGGTTGCAGTATTTTTAAGTCAAAATAACAAATAACCACTAGGTGGCGCTATGAAAAACTTGTGCATGCAACGTCATGAATGTGTTACATCTAGCTAGTATCATGGCTATACACTTAAGTTTAGTGAAAAAAACTGTTGTATGACCATTGTGCTAGCTCAACGTCAAAGGTTTTGTTCAATTATGAGGCCAACTAGTGGTGCAGGCATACCATTTTTTTTGTATTGCCTCAGACTCTGCTCAGACATCAGCGTATCAAATCTGGTAAAAAAATATCATTTCGTTGCGGAGTTATAACCATTTATGTGTAAAAAACACAAAATTTGGAGTAAATTTTTCGTTTTTTGCAATTTTCGGCCATTTCTGATGGAAATTTTAACATAATGCCAATAGAACTTTTTGTTCAGAAGGTAATACAATATTCTTCCTATGGCTGTTTCGAGTCGATCGGATGAACCCTCGCGGAGTTATTCGCGCATGTTTTTTAAGCGCTATTTTCCTGTGCAGAACCAACCGTAAAGCAAAACCTGGCATGCTTGGTATCATTGGACTCGGCAATAATTCAGGACTCCAAGGAAAAACGTCGCATGAAAATACGTTAATCTCAGCCTAAGTTATAAGCATTATTCGATTCGTATGACCACTAGGTGGCGCTGTGACGAAACGATGCATGAAACCTCAGGTCATGACTCTCATCACAAGTACCAAGTGTCGTGTTGATACTTCATTCCTGTCCCCAGTTATAGCCAATAATGTTCTAGTGCCTGCCCACAATTCAGACGTGTGGGCGTGGCATGTTGACCGTGAGTCGAAAGTTCAACTTTTTTTTGATAATTATTGATATTCAAACTCCAAGGAACATTTTAGCACTGGAATGATTCCGATCGGGCGAAAAACCTAGGACTAGTTCGTTTTTATTTTTTTCGACAAAATCGAAAATAGAGGAAAATTTTTCATGACGGAAATGAAAACGGAGATATACATTTTTTAAGTTTGGAGCCAGGGATTACAATGATATCAAACACTTGAGTGTATGATGGCCGGTTTAGGAGTAATGAGCCCAAACGCGTCGGGCATTGCTATAGCGCCACCTATGGGCCGATTTGGCTGGTTCACTGTATCTGAGTAGCCTGCTAATATACAACCAGTTGACCAAGTGGCAAGTTTCTACGACTTACGGTTTGTGCTGGGCGACGCGTTTTATGGCGGAAAAATAATAATAATAATAATAATTAAAGCTGCAAGCAGCGTTTACCGGGTTTCGAGCATTAAAGCACATACAACATGTCAGATGTCGTCGACCAGGCTGATACACCACATCGCATCCAGAAAAATGTAAGAGATGGTCAGAAACGGTTCAGACAGACTATGTAGCTTACACACAGGTGCACCTATAGGACAAACATGTCACATCCTTAATGTTAAGTCAATCTGATAATTTGTTAACGAGAATTAGTTTTTCAGATTTATACCGTAAAATACAATTCAGAAATGGCCGTGTTTAGTTGAATTACAAGGCCATTGAGTCGGGTTCAAGCGATTTGGGACCTTAAGACCTTTAAGGGCATGCCTGTGTAGTTTTGCTGAATTGTACAAAATAAATTATAAAAAATAAGCTACCTCACACACCTGTTCAAAGTCATCAGCAAAAAAGGTGCTATCATTCAGTGAAATGTCTCCCTCTCTTCTCACGAAGCATTGACAAATAGAACACTGAATGAAATGTTTGTGGTGCTTACAGTGGCAAAACTTGGGTCACAAAATGTTAAAATAGTGTAAAAAAGTCAAACGAGCCGAACCCCATATCTCTACGATGTTCTGATACAAAGATACAGCTCTTGCTAAATGGTTGCTAGGGTATTCTGATTGGTTGGGAGTGAATTGCAATCCACCAATGGTTATACTCAAAGCCATGAAAGGCATAATCCACGATGACTCATGATTTTAGATATAAGGTTGCAGTATTTTTAAGTCAAAATAACAAATAACCACTAGGTGGCGCTATGAAAAACTTGTGCATGCAACGTCATGAATGTGTTACATCTAGCTAGTATCATGGCTATACACTTAAGTTTAGTGAAAAAAACTGTTGTATGACCATTGTGCTAGCTCAACGTCAAAGGTTTTGTTCAATTATAAGGCCAACTAGTGGTGCAGGCATACCATTTTTTTTGTATTGCCTCAGACTCTGCTCAGACATCAGCGTATCAAATCTGGTAAAAAAATATCATTTCGTTGCGGAGTTATAACCATTTATGTGTAAAAAACACAAAATTTGGAGTAAATTTTTCGTTTTTTGCAATTTTCGGCCATTTCTGATGGAAATTTTAACATAATGCCAATAGAACTTTTTGTTCAGAAGGTAATACAATATTCTTCCTATGGTTGTTTCGAGTCGATCGGATGAACCCTCGCGGAGTTATTCGCGCATGTTTTTTAAGCGCTATTTTCCTGTGCAGAACCAACCGTAAAGCAAAACCTGGCATGCTTGGTATCGTTGGACTCGGCAACAATTCAGGACTCCAAGGAAAAACGTTGCATGAAAATACGTTAATCTCAGCCTAAGTTATAAGCATTATTCGATTCGTATGACCACTAGGTGGCGCTGTGACGAAACGATGCATGAAACCTCAGGCCATGACTCTCATCACAAGTACCAAGTGTCGTGTTGATACTTCATTCCTGTCCCCAGTTATAGCCAATAATGTTCTAGTGCCTGCCCACAATTCAGACGTTTGGGCGTGGCATGTTGACCCTGAGTCGAAAGTTCAACTTTTTTTGATAATTATTGATATTCAAACTCCAAGGAACATTTTAGCACTGGAATGATTCCGATCGGGCGAAAAACCTAGGACTAGTTCGTTTTTATTTTTTTCGACAAAATCGAAAATAGAGGAAAATTTTTCATGACGGAAATGAAAACGGAGATATACATTTTTTAAGTTTGGAGCCAGGGATTACAATGATATCAAACACTTGAGTGTATGATGGCCGGTTTAGGAGTAATGAGCCCAAACGCGTCGGGCATTGCTATAGCGCCACCTATGGGCCGATTTGGCTGGTTCACTGTATCTGAGTAGCCTGCTAATATACAACCAGTTGACCAAGTGGCAAGTTTCTACGACTTACGGTTTGTGCTGGGCGACGCGTTTTATGGCGGAAAAATAATAATAATAATAATAATAATAATAATAATTAAAGCTGCAAGCAGCGTTTACCGGGTTTCGAGCATTAAAGCACATACAACATGTCAGATGTCGTCGACCAGGTTGATACACCACATCGCATCCAGAAAAACGTAAGAGATGGTCAGAAACGGTTCAGACAGACTATGTAGCTTACACACAGGTGCACCTATAGGACAAACATGTCACATCCTTAATGTTAAGTCATTCTGATAATTTGTTAACGAGAATTAGTTTTTCAGATTTATACCGTAAAATACAATTCAGAAATGGCCGTGTTTAGTTGAATTACAAGGCCATTGAGTCGGGTTCAAGCGATTTGGGACCTTAAGAACTTTCAGGGCATGCCTGTGTAGTTTTGCTGAATTGTACAAAATAAATTATAAAAAATAAGCTACCTCACACACCTGTTCAAAGTCATCAGCAAAAAAGGTGCTATCATTCAGTGAAATGTCTCCCTCTCTTCTCACGAAGCATTGACAAATAGAACACTGAAGGAAATGTTTGTGGTGCTTACAGTGGCAAAACTTGGGTCACAAAATGTTAAAATAGTGTAAAAAAGTCAAACGAGCCGAACCCCATATCTCTACGATGTTCTGATACAAAGATACAGCTCTTGCTAAATGGTTGCTAGGGTATTCTGATTGGTTGCTAGGGAGTGAATTGCAATCCACCAATGATTATACTCAAAGCCATGAAAGGCATAATCCACGATGACTCATGATTTTAGATATAAGGTTGCAGTATTTTTAAGTCAAAATAACAAATAACCACTAGGTGGCGCTATGAAAAACTTGTGCATGCAACGTCATGAATGTGTTACATCTAGCTAGTATCATGGCTATACACTTAAGTTTAGTGAAAAAAACTGTTGTATGACAATTGTGCTAGCTCAACGTCAAAGGTTTTGTTCAATTATGAGGCCAACTAGTGGTGCAGGCATACCATTTTTTTTGTATTGCCTCAGACTCTGCTCAGACATCAGCGTATCAAATCTGGTAAAAAAATATCATTTCGTTGCGGAGTTATAACCATTTATGTGTAAAAAACACAAAATTTGGAGTAAATTTTTCGTTTTTTGCAATTTTCGGCCATTTCTGATGGAAATTTTAACATAATGCCAATAGAACTTTTTGTTCAGAAGGTAATACAATATTCTTCCTATGGTTGTTTCGAGTCGATCGGAGGAACCCTCGCGGAGTTATTCGCGCATGTTTTTTAAGCGCTATTTTCCTGTGCAGAACCAACCGTAAAGCAAAACCTGGCATGCTTGGTATCGTTGGACTCGGCAACAATTCAGGACTCCAAAGAAAAAAGTCGCATGAAAATACGTTAAACTCAGCCGAAGTTATAAGCATTATTCGATTCGTATGACCACTAGGTGGCGCTGTGACGAAACGATGCATGAAACCTCAGGCCATGACTCTCATCACAAGTACCAAGTGTCGTGTTGATACTTCATTCCTGTCCCCAGTTATAGCCAATAATGTTCTAGTGCCTGCCCACAATTCAGACGTGTGGGCGTGGCATGTTGACCGTGAGTCGAAAGTTCAACTTTTTTTTGATAATTATTGATATTCAAACTCCAAGGAACATTTTAGCACTGGAATGATTCCGATCGGGCGAAAAACCTAGGACTAGTTCGTTTTTATTTTTTTCGACAAAATCGAAAATAGCGGAAAATTTTTCATGACGGAAATGAAAACGGAGATATACATTTTTTAAGTTTGGAGCCAGGGATTACAATGATATCAAACACTTGAGTGTATGATGGCCGGTTTAGGAGTTATGAGCCCAAACGCGTCGGGCATTGCTATAGCGCCACCTATGGGCCGATTTGGCTGGTTCACTGTATCTGAGTAGCCTGCTAATATACAACCAGTTGACCAAGTGGCAAGTTTCTACGACTTACGGTTTGTGCTGGGCGACGCGTTTTATGGCGGAAAAATAATAATAATAATAATAATAATAAAACAGACAAATACAATAGGTTTTCAGCACTTCGTGCTCGAAACCCTAATAAAACAGACAAATACAATAGGTTTTCAGCACTTCGTGCTCGAAACCCTAATAATAATAATAATAATAATAAAACAGACAAATACAATAGGTTTTCAGCACTTCGTGCTCGAAACCCTAATAATAATAATAATAATAATAATAATAAAAATCCATACAAATACAATAGGGTTTCAGCCCTTCGGGCTTGAACCCCTAATTAAAGCTGCAAGCAGCGTTTACCGGGTTTCGAGCATTAAAGCACATACAACATGTCAGATGTCGTCGACCAGGCTGATACACCACATCGCATCCAGAAAAACGTAAGAGATGGTCAGAAACGGTTCAGACAGACTATGTAGCTTACACACAGGTGCACCTATAGGACAAACATGTCACATCCTTAATGTTAAGTCAATCTGATAATTTGTTAACGAGAATTAGTTTTTCAGATTTATACCGTAAAATACAATTCAGAAATGGCCGTGTTTAGTTGAATTACAAGGCCATTGAGTCGGGTTCAAGCGATTTGGGACCTTAAGACCTTTAAGGGCATGCCTGTGTAGTTTTGCTGAATTGTACAAAATAAATTATAAAAAATAAGCTACCTCACACACCTGTTCAAAGTCATCAGCAAAAAAGGTGATATCATTCAGTGAAATGTCTCCCTCTCTTCTCACGAAGCATTGACAAATAGAACACTGAAGGAAATGTTTGTGGTGCTTACAGTGGCAAAACTGAATGTTAAAATAGTGTAAAAAAGTCAAACGAGCCGAACCCCATATCTCTACGATGTTCTGATACAAAGATACAGCTCTTGCTAAATGGTTGCTAGGGTATTCTGATTGGTTGGGAGTGAATTGCAATCCACCAATGATTATACTCAAAGCCATGAAAGGCATAATCCACGATGACTCATGATTTTAGATATAAGGTTGCAGTATTTTTAAGTCAAAATAACAAATAACCACTAGGTGGCGCTATGAAAAACTTGTGCATGCAACGTCATGAATTAGTTACATCTAGCTAGTATCATGGCTATACACTTAAGTTTAGTGAAAAAACTGTTGTATGACCATTGTGCTAGCTCAACGTCAAAGGTTTTGTTCAATTATGAGGCCAACTAGTGGTGCAGGCATACCATTTTTTTTGTATTGCCTCAGACTCTGCTCAGACATCAGCGTATCAAATCTGGTAAAAAAATATCATTTTGTTGCGGAGTTATAACCATTTATGTGTAAAAAACACAAAATTTGGAGTAAATTTTTCGTTTTTTGCAATTTTCGGCCATTTCTGATGGAAATTTTAACATAATGCCAATAGAACTTTTTGTTCAGAAGGTAATACAATATTCTTCCTATGGTTGTTTCGAGTCGATCGGAGGAACCCTCGCGGAGTTATTCGCGCATGTTTTTTAAGCGCTATTTTCCTGTGCAGAACCAACCGTAAAGCAAAACCTGGCATGCTTGGTATCATTGGACTCGGCAACAATTCAGGACTCCAAGGAAAAACGTCGCATGAAAATACGTTAAACTCAGCCGAAGTTATAAGCATTATTCGATTCGTATGACCACTAGGTGGCGCTGTGACGAAACGATGCATGAAACCTCAGGCCATGACTCTCATCACAAGTACCAAGTGTCGTGTTGATACTTCATTCCTGTCCCCAGTTATAGCCAATAATGTTCTAGTGCCTGCCCACAATTCAGACGTGTGGGCGTGGCATGTTGACCGTGAGTCGAAAGTTCAACTTTTTTTTGATAATTATTGATATTCAAACTCCAAGGAACATTTTAGCACTGGAATGATTCCGATCGGGCGAAAAACCTAGGACTAGTTCGTTTTTATTTTTTTCGACAAAATCGAAAATAGCGAAAAAATTTGCATACCGGAAATGAAATCGGAGATATACAATTTTTAAGTTTGGAGCCAGGGATTACAATGATACCAAACACTTGAGTGTAGGATGTCCGGTTTAGGAGTTATGAGCCCCAACGCGTCGGGCATTGCTATAGCGCCACCTATGGGCCGATTTGGCTGATTCACTGTATCTGAGTAGCCTGCTAATATACAACCAGTTGACCAAGTGGCAAGTTTCTACGACTTACGGTTTGTGCTGGGCGACGCGTTTTATGGCGGAAAAATAATAATAATAATAATAATAATAATTAAAGCTGCAAGCAGCGTTTACCGGGTTTCGAGCATTAAAGCACATACAACATGTCAGATGTCGTCGACCAGGCTAATACACCACATCGCATCCAGAAAAACGTAAGAGATGGTCAGAAACGGTTCAGACAGACTATGTAGCTTACACACAGGTGCACCTATAGGACAAACATGTCACATCCTTAATGTTAAGTCATTCTGATAATTTGTTAACGAGAATTAGTTTTTCAGATTTATACCGTAAAATACAATTCAGAAATGGCCGTGTTTCGTTGAATTTCAATGCCATTGAGTCAGGTTCAAGCGATTTGGGACCTTAAGACCTTTAAGGGCATGCCTGTGTAGTTTTGCTGAATTGTACAAAATAAATTATAAAAAATAAGCTACCTCACACACCTGTTCAAAGTCATCAGCAAAAAAGGTGCTATCATTCAGTGAAATGTCTCCCTCTCTTCTCACGAAGCATTGACAAATAGAACACTGAAGGAAATGTTTGTGGTGCTTACAGTGGCAAAACTTGGGTCACAAAATGTTAAAATAGTGTTAAAAAGTCAAACGAGCCGAAACTCATATCTCTACGATGTTCTGATACAAAGATACAGCTCTTGCTAAATGGTTGCTAGGGTATTCTGATTGGTTGCTAGGGAGTGAATTGCAATCCACCAATGATTATACTCAAAGCCATAAAAGGCATAATCCACGATGACTCATGATTTTAGATATAAGGTTGCAGTATTTTTAAGTCAAAATAACAAATAACCACTAGGTGGCGCTATGAAAAACTTGTGCATGCAACGTCATGAATGTGTTACATCTAGCTAGTATCATGGCTATACACTTAAGTTTAGTGAAAAAAACTGTTGTATGACCATTGTGCTAGCTCAACGTCAAAGGTTTTGTTCAATTATGAGGCCAACTAGTGGTGCAGGCATACCATTTTTTTTGTATTGCCTCAGACTCTGCTCAGACATCAGCGTATCAAATCTGGTAAAAAAATATCATTTCGTTGCGGAGTTATAACCATTTATGTGTAAAAAACACAAAATTTGGAGTAAATTTTTCGTTTTTTGCAATTTTTGGCCATTTCTGATGGAAATTTTAACATAATGCCAATAGAACTTTTTGTTCAGAAGGTAATACAATATTCTTCCTATGGTTGTTTCGAGTCGATCGGATGAACCCTCGCGGAGTTATTCGCGCATGTTTTTTAAGTGCTATTTTCCTGTGCAGAACCAACCGTAAAGCAAAACCTGGCATGCTTGGTATCATTGGACTCGGCAACAATTCAGGAGTCCATTGAAAAACGTCGCATGAAAATACGTTAAACTCAGCCTAAGTTATAAGCATTATTCGATTCGTATGACCACTAGGTGGCGCTGTGACGAAACGATGCATGAAACCTCAGGCCATGACTCTCATCACAAGTACCAAGTGTCGTGTTGATACTTCATTCCTGTCCCCAGTTATAGCCAATAATGTTCTAGTGCCTGCCCACAATTCAGACGTGTGGGCGTGGCATGTTGACCGTGAGTCGAAAGTTCAACTTTTTTTTGATAAATATTGATATTCAAACTCCAAGGAACATTTTAGCACTGGAATGATTCCGATCGGGCGAAAAACCTAGGACTAGTTCGTTTTTATTTTTTTCGACAAAATCGAAAATAGCGGAAAATTTTTCATGACGGAAATGAAATCGGAGATATACATTTTTTAAGTTTGGAGCCAGGGATTACAATGATACCAAACACTTGAGTGTAGGATGTCCGGTTTAGGAGTTATGAGCCCCAACGTGTCGGGCATTGCTATAGCGCCACCTATGGGCCGATTTGGCTGATTCACTGTATCTGAGTAGCCTGCTAATATACAACCAGTTGACCAAGTGGCAAGTTTCTACGACTTACGGTTTGTGCTGGGCGACGCGTTTTATGGCGGAAAAATAATAATAATAATAATAATAAAACAGACAAATACAATAGGTTTTCAGCACTTCGTGCTCGAAACCCTAATAATAATAAAACAGACAAATACAATAGGTTTTCAGCACTTCGTGCTCGAAACCCTAATAATAATAAATATAGCTGCAAGCAGCAATTGCCGGGTTTCGAGCTTTAAGGCAACGTCAAAAACCTCACACTTCGCTTACCAGGCTGAGCAGTTAAACCCGAACACAGCCACAATGAATGTTAGACCACCTCGCTTCAGAAAATGAAAGAGATGGTCAAAAAAGGATCATACAGACTATGTATGCTTACACACAGGTGCACCTATAAGACAAACATGTAATGTCCTTAATGTGACGTTATGAGGATAATTTGTTAAGGAGAATTAGTTTTTCAGATTTATAACGTAACATACAATTCAGAAATGGCCGTGTTTAGTTGAACTACAAGGCCATTGAGTCGTGGTATGGTGCAATGGTGCAAACAGACTGCACAAGTGTACATAAGAAACAAACACAGCAGCGCAGCAGACCGCAAGGACCTACAGTGAACATCAAACACAGCTGGAAAGATAATGCTTGACTTATTTAATGTCCTCCTGAATTGTGTTATGATAATCCCAGGCAGGGCCGCCTTAACCTAATGTGAGGCCCCGGGGCTAAGAGGTTTTGTAGGCCCCCCTTCCCCTCGATTTATAGTCTAATTTTTTTTTAAGTGTAATATCTAGGTACATCACAAAATGCATTAGTTTCTTTCGAGACATACAACAGTGAGTTTTCCCTCTTTGAGCCAGAAAACACCATAATATTGTTATTAACATATCACTGAGCCCACTTGAGCATAAACACAAGACACTTTATTTAACAACCACACACAGCAACATGTGGTGATAATAAAACCAAAATGTGTGAAAGTATATATGTTTATAAGCTTTATATTTATATAGTTTTTGGAAAATACAAATTTGCAGAAAATTGCCACTCACAACTAAATGCTCACCACAGTTTTAAAAATATAATAAGTTAAAGTTAGTTTTAAAGTGAAAATGCATTAATGATAACAAAAGATAAGTCTTTATAGACAGAATCTTGTTAAATGCATTAATGATAACAAAAGATAAGTCTTTAGACAGAATCTTGTTTTTTAATCAGTTATTTATTTTGTAGGCTATTGAAGATATAGTATGCATTGTATTTAGTATTTATGCATACATAAGCATGTAAAACGACCAAGTATGAATATGCACAAGACAGACAGGGAACATACCTGTATATAAGATCTTAAGATAATGAGATTATAATGGTGCTATCAGGGGATGATCATTTGAGATGGTCTAGTCGCTCTTTACTTTCTTAGACTTGCACCTTTACCGTTGCGTCTCTTTCTCGTCTTTCTAAACCAACAGATGTGTGTACTGTGAGCTAACGTCGCGTCAAACATCGCTCCAGCTGCGCACGCGTCACTGATATAAACGCGAGTAAACTTAAACTTTATAACAATTAACAGCATTATGTGCGGGAACTCCTTTCTTAATTTAGCGGCACAGTTTCTTGTGCACGTTTGGAGAGACTTCTGCATGCCAGAGACTCAGACAGCTGCACGAGCACAGAGAGAGCAAACAAGCGAGCGCGTGCGCGAAAGAGAGAGAGACCTGCACCTCAGTGCTTATTATGAAATTTCAGAAATTACTCTTTCATTTGTTGGTGGATTATTTCCCGTTTCTCTGTCACACTCAGTCTAACATGCAGGAATGTCAAGTTGACAACGCGCACATAATTACATCACGCGGAATAAAAAATATGTTACGTCTAACATTTTATTTCACGTTAAGTTACAACGGACCAATCAGCAGCAATGTAACGTGCAATTAGAGTGATTGACAGAAAACCTGACAAGTTACAAAACAATATGACCTTTTCAGCTCATCATGAACGCAAAGTTGGGAGGCCCTTGAACTTGGGAGGCCCCTGGGCTTCAGCCCAGGTAAGCCCGTGCATTAAGGCGGCCTTGACCCCAGGACTAAGCACAAGGCAAAACCGGGCATGTTTGGTATCGTTGGACTCTGCAACAATTCAGGACTCCTGTGAAAAAAGTCCCATGAAAATACGGTGACTGCAGCCAAAGTTGTAGGCATGTAAAATATGCGTCCGAAACTGCAGGCTCCCTCAGGTCCTGACTGCCATCAGAATTACCGAGTACAATGTCATTACGCATACGTTTGGTGAAGATACAACCTTAAATACATTAGTTATCAGCAAGAAAACGGCTCTCATTCAGTGAAATCTCTCCGCTCTCTACTCACTTCTAAGTGAAAATAACAAATAAGCACAGGGTGGCGCTACGACAAAATTGTGCATGCAACGTCAGGTCAAACCTTTGTTACATCTAGCTAGTATCATGGCTAAACACTTCAGTTTAGTGAAAAAACTGTTGTAAGACCATTGGGCTCGCTCAATGTCAAAGGTTTTGTTCAATTATGAGGCCAACTAGTGGTGCAGGCATATTATTTTTTGGGTATTGCCTCAGACTCTGCTCAGACATCAGTGTATCAAATCTGGTGAAAAAATGTCATTTCGTTGCAGAGGTATAACCATTTATGTGTAAAAACGACAAATTTTGGGGTAATTTTTCGTTTTTTGTAATTTTCGGCCATTTCTGATAAAAATTTTAACATAACGCCAATAGACTTTTTTGTTCAGAAGGTAATGCAATGTTCTTCCTATGGTCGTTTCGAGTCGATCGGAATAACCCTCGCGGAGTTATTCACGCGTGTTTTTTAACCGCTATTTTCCTGTGCAGAACTAATTGTAAGGCGAAACCTGGCATGCTTGGTATCGTAGGACTCGGAAACAATTCAGGATGCTAAAAAAAACAACTCCCATGAAAATCTCTTGACCACAGATAAAGTTATAGGCGTGAAAGTTGGAACCATTGCATAATCACAGTATTTAGTGCCATTTTCCCCGTTATAGCGCCATCTAGTGTCCGATCGGCGAGATTTTTATATCACGACCTTAGACCGATGGCCTACACATATGATTCAAGCCCTATGATGATATCTCAAACGCCTCTCGAGTTATGGCCGTTTAAATGTTTTAAGCTCCGCCCAGTTAGGTTTTTGGCCACTCCTTGCATGTTTGAATACAAATTTCAACTTTTTTTCGATAATTATTCATATTCACACTCCACAGAATCAATCAGCCTTGGTTAGGTTCGGATCGGGCAAAAAACCTAGGACTAGTTCGCAAAAGTATATTTGAATGTTATCGTCAATAACTAACGAACCGTTTGATTGACAGCAATGCTTCAAGAGGCAAAGTTTTTCGTCATGAGCCGATCTATCATATGATGTCATGTTTGTGTGTGTATGTCAAACGTCACGTGATACAGGCACCGAAATACGGTATTACGCCCCCTAGTGGCCAAATTACACCACAAATCTTACAGGCCTTCAGGAGCAGTACACGAAGAAGCACAGTGCATTTCTTTCCGATCGACCTCCGTTAACCCTGTCAAATCAGTCCTCAACATTCATTGGCTGATGACGGCCATGTTTTTGGAGAAACACCAATGTCCTTCTAGACCCTCATGGTACATTGCACAAAGACACACCATACAAAATATTAAGTGTATCGGGCTAACGGTTGTGTAGTAATAGCCATTCCCGAGCTCAAGCCTGTTATAGCGCCACCTAGTGGCCAAAATCTGCATCTTTTTTACTGTGACCCCGGACTGAGCTAGTACACATGTGTACCAAACCTCGTTAAGATATCTCAAACCGTTCACCAGTTATAGCCATTTCATTGATGGTAGGCTACTTCCTGTATGGAGTTTTGGCGCCCCTTAGTGACCCTAAAGCGTAATTTCAAATTCTGTTCGATAATTATTTACCTACTCACTCCACAGATTTCTCCTGCATTGGAACGGTTCCGATCGGGCGAAAAACCTAGGACTAGTTCATTTTGGCTTGAAATGTATATTATGCAAATTAGCGGAAAAATTTGCATACCGGAAATGAAATCGGAGATATACATTTTTTAAGTTTGGAGCCAGGGATTACAATGAGACCAAACACTTGAGTGTATGATGTCCGGTTTAGGAGTTATGAGCCCCAACACGTCGAGCATTGCTATAGCGCCACCTATGGGCCGATTTGGCTGATTCACTGTATCTGAGTAGCCTGCTAATATACAACCAGTTGACCAAGTGGCAAGTTTCTACGACTTACGGTTTGGCCTGGGCAACGCGTTTTACGGTGGAAAAATAATAAATAATAATAATAATAAAACAGACAAATACAATAGGTTTTTAAGCACTTCGTGCTCAAAACCCTAATAATAATAATAAATATAGCTGCTAGCAGCGATTACCGGGGTTCAAGCCATTTAGATCACAAGACGTTTAAGGACATGGCCATATAGATATTCTGCATTGTATATTGTACACACACACGTTTATCTGAGAAAGGAGAAACAAGACTGTTAAAGAACAAGACTTAATATTGACATGGTTACACACTCATTTGGTATGGTTTTTTTTATAAAAAACTAAAAATATATAATTCTTACTGCAAATGTCGTGTAAGTGCCTCCAAAATTATGTTCACGTTTCACAGCTTTCATAAAATGACATGAGTGTTAAAACTGATAACTCAGAACAATTGAAGTGGTAGTCTTTAACTAAATGTGATTTTAATATTATAACAGTAAAATCATGAAGTTAAAAGTGCAGTGTGTACATTTTAGCGGCGTCTAGTGGTGAGGTCACGAATTGCAACCAATGGCTTAGTCCACTGCTCACCCCTCGCTTTTGAAACACATAGAGAAGCTACGGTAGCCGCCACCAGACAAACATGTCATCGTCGGAGACAACTTAGTAAAAAAAATGTCCGTTAGGGGCTTCTGTAGAAAAATGGCGCCACAAAATGGTGACTTCCATGTAAGGGGACACTCGGTGTATGTAGATAAAAAGGTCTCGTTCTAAGGTAATAAACACATACCGGTTCATTATGAAAGGTCTTTATACACCCCTGATAATATAGTTTTTTATATCATTTTGCATTTCTGTCAAGAGATCCTTCTAAAATTTACACACTGCACCTTTAAATGTGAACAGATTTCTATTAATAGTAAACTTAGTTAAAGAGTAATCATCATCTGTGTTTTCTGTGAGTGCAAATGTCAGCCAGTGATTGATCCTCTTTTACCATCTAGTGGACATAACGGAAAATTGCACCTAAAAACCACAAAAAGGAATTTGAGTATATTGCCTGATCTCAATAATACATTGTATGCTTTGTCATAAGCTTTAGGGGCCGTTCGTCAGAGCTGTTTTCAAAATGACTGTGTGATAGCTATACTTCTGCAAAGTTGTTTTTGTATTTGATATATATATATATATATATATATATTTATACAGTGTAGAGAAAATTGTACTGCACTGGCTTTACTGTTGTTGAGTGTAAGAACTGAAACAATTTAATAAAACATAACCAGATACTTTATCTGAATGGTGGATGATGTTATTAAATCGTGTCAATAACAAATATCGGTAGCACTTTATTTTACAGTACGTGTACTTACCTTGTACGTATATGGTAAATAAGTTGTACTTACCGACAAATGTGTGTTACTTACTTTTAGGTATCTACATGGTAATAAAGTGGTATCATTACTGTACTTACCAGTGGTAAATACTTGGTAGTTATTATGTAACTCTAGATAAGTACTGGGTATTAACATATACATACGTATAGTGTAGGTATACTGTAAGTAACGAGAAACATAACTGTACTTACAAATAAATGTACAATATAAGTATTAAGTATTTACAGGCAAGTTAGGGTTAATGACAGGTATTTATAGTGTACATATATGATAACTAATATCAAACACTACTGTACTTACAAACTGTATATACACAATAAGCGTGTACTAGTGAATGTACCCAGTAGTTAATGCATATGATAGTCAATGGTTGGGTTTGCCTCACAGTAACATGTATATGATGCTATAATCTTAGGTGTTAGATCCTTTGTAATAACTGTGTAAAAAGCAACACTTTATTTTACAGTCCTGTTTCCATGCAGTTATCATGGACGTACTAGTGAATGTACACAGTAGTTAATGCGTATGATAGTCAACGGTTGGGTTTGCCGGACAGTGACATGTATATGATGCTATATTTTAGGTGGTAGGTCCTATGTAATAACTGTGTAAAAAGCATCACTTTATTTTACAGTCCTGTTTCCATGCAGTAACCATGGACGTACTAGTGAATTTACCCAGTAGTTAATGTGTATAATAGTCAATGGTTGGGTTTGTCTCACAGTAACATGTATATGATGCTATATCTTAGGTGGTAGGTCCTATGTAATAACTATGTAAAAAGCAACACTTTATTTTACAGTCCTGTTTCCATGCAGTTACCATAGACGTACTAGTGAATGAACCCAGTAGTTAATGCATACGGTTATTTAATGCTTGGTTTAAAGGACAAAGATACTGAGTCTGAGTACCAATATGGCACATCAGTAATGTTTGTTCTTAGTTATCATATATGTATGGTATAAGTATAACTTACACTTGCCTGCAGGTACCACACACTTATCGTGTATATACAATTTGTAAGTACAGTAGTGTTTCTCATTAGTTACAGTATACATACACCATTTGTGCCGGTCATTAACTTACACTGGCCTACAGGTACCACACACTTATCATGTATACAATTTGTAAGTACAGTAGTGTTCGATATTAGTTATCATATATGTACACTATAAATACCTGTCATTTACCCTAACTTGCCTGTAAATACTAAATACTTATATTGTACATTTATTTGTAAGTACAGTAATGTTTCTCGTTAGTTACAGTATACCTACACTATAAGTATATATATGTTATTACCCAGTACTTACCTAGAGTTACATATAACTACCAAGTATGTACTACTGGTAAGTACAGTAATGATACCAGTTAATTACCATGTAGATACCTAAAAGTAAGTACCACACATTTGTCTGTAAGTACAACTTATTTACCATACATGTACAAGGTAAGTACACGTACTGTAAAATAAAGTGCAACACAAATATCATTTCATTTAGCAGATTCATGTTCATGTCCTTTAATCGAGTTCCATGAAGGCTTTCTGTTTTAATTAGGTAAATAAAGTGAGGTATGCAAGTTATTAAACCGTATATATTTTTATGGACAAAAGGAACATATACACAAACATGCTCTGCACATTTTGTATATTTCTCTCATCTGAAACAGTCATTTTAGTTCATAGAGATATATTCTGTAGGTCTTACTAAATGGTTGCTTGTTTAAATCTTTTAGACAATTTTTTTTATTAACAAACGTAATTGTTCTTATAGAACATATATATTCTTTGACATAAATATTATGTGCAAACATACAAGTATTTCAGATGACAGCCTCTGTCATATTATAGTAGGCCTAAACATAACAAATCCAGATGTGTTGTTTATATCAAATGGAGTTAATAACAAATATGATGTCATTAAGCAAATGTCAGTCAGATTTGCTATTAAGCACTTATTTGTGTTCACACATGTGCTGTGCTAGAGTAAGTTTTCAGTAAATCATTTACATTTAAAACAACCAATTGTATCATTACATTACAATTTCATTGCAATAATTCTATAAACAATTATTAAAAACTTTATAAGACACATCATGACATGTTTATGTCATGGAAAATAGATTAGAATACTAAAGCTACTGATAACCAAATATATATTCTCTTTATGTATGATTTTTAGTTATTATTTCTAATGTTGGCCTGTTCTTTAAGGATCCACATATTTACAGCAATCTTTTTCATACCTTTAGGATTTGAAGAATTCTAAGACAACATTTGAAGCTTTATAACTTTATTGGGTTGTTTCCCACAGGTTTAAATTGATGCATGACTAGCCATTAGTTATGTATTGACATTAAAAAGTCAATTCTAAGCAATCCAGTTGAGGAAGGAGGTTAAAATGTACTAGATTTTAAAAACTGTTTTTAAAAATAAGTGGATAAAAAGTAACTGAAGTTGGAAAGGTAGTATATGGAACATCATACTAGAAATGATTTTTAAGAAATTGGGTGGTTTGGAATTTTTTTGCGATTCAATTTTGATATAAACAAGGTTCCCATAAAACTGTCAGGTTTCCATAAACAGGTTTGTTTATCTTGGATGCTCATATATAAACATAACTTTTCTCCACATAGATCTGTTATTTGGAATAACAAGAATATTCTATACAAAAACAAATCCTTATTTTATAGAAATTGGTATGATAATAATATAATATTAGTGAGGCAGTTATTTAAAGATGATGGTCACCTCTTTAATTATTGTGAAATTCCTCAATCACTATAAGATTCCAGTAACTGCTAAGGAATTTGCAGTTGTATTTGATGTCATACCTAGTGGACTTATTCAACTCTTTCAAGGTTATACATCTTATGATTGTAACTCCTTACATAATGCTCAGTTATGTATTAATGGAGTAAATATTCTAGAAAAAAAATTTAATAACTTATAAGAACACTATGTAGAAATGAATATTTGCCTAGATGTAAACCATACTGGAACTCCTTATATAGTCAACTTGTATGGAAAGAGGTTTGGAGTTTATTAAATATATACTGTCTCACGAATAAGGTTAAAGAAATTATGTCACGACCGGGAACATGAGATCAGGAAGTAGGACGCATGTGCAGAGTTCGAGATGAATAAATAACATTTAATAATAACCAAGAAACAAAATACTAGAATCAAACAACAGGCAGGTAAATAAACACAGGAACACTAAAACGTAGAACACAGGAACAGACAGGGAATCAGCGACAATCATCCGGCAAGTGAACATACAACAGGCAGGGGTATATATACAAACAGACTAACGATACACAGGTGTGATGAGGCAGGTAATTAATTAACAAGAGTCCAGGTGACGACAATCGGAACAGACACAAAACATGACACGGATTCCACCATGACAAATTACTTATAAATTGGTTCATTTAATGTATCCAGTTAAACAAGTAGTCTCCAGATTCTTAAGAGATATGGAGGTTACTTGTATTTGCAATTTGGAAGTAGAATCCATAAAACATTTATTTTATCAACGTATATTTACTCAATCTTTTTGGATTGATGTGGAATGCTTGATATTTAAACTCACAAAATAATAATTCGGTTATCTGGTAAGGATATATTTTTGTATTATAAAAGTAAATGTGTGGAGAAAGACTTGTTAATCAACTTATTGATTATATATGGAAAATTTCACATCCATAAACAAAAATGGGCAAATAATAAACCCAATAGCATTTTATTTAGAACGGAATTAAGAAATTATTTTGAAACTTTTAAAAGTCAAAAAAAGCAAAGCAAATATATAACATTTTTGAAACCTTTTGTTTTATTGAATTATTGTAGAATATCCCCATGTTATTGTTAATTTATTTTTTTATTTTTATTTTATTTGATCCATTGTTATGTTAAATGTTAAATAAGCACATTGTAATCCTCTTGTATGTATGCAATGTTCTTGTTCTTGAAATGAATAATTAAAAAAGCTAAATAGTACTAAAGCTCTACATATTTTTTTATTTAACTCTTTCCCCGCCATTGACGAGATATCTCGTCAATTAAGAGAAAACGCTTCCCCGCCAATGACGAGATCCGTCTTTCTGCAATACCGCTATTATCCACCAGGTGGCGCCCTTCCGCAACTTTTTAAAACCGGAAGTATTGCCCTATGCCAAGCTGCTGCATGTCCGTGTCTGTTTTAAAGATCGCTCTGAATGGGATCTCTATGAAAAGTCCGTCAAAAAAATGAAATTGTCTCTGCTTTTTGCTCAAAATATGTTGTTTTTGCAAAAACCTACCCATATTCAAAAGCTGATTGCAAAAGAACCACTAAAGGTAAGATGAAACGTTTTTTCTGTTTGAAAGCAGAGGGTCTGTTCTTTCATTTGGTATATTGTATGTTTATATATTTAAAGAAGAACATTTTCTGGAAGGCAATAAACTTTGGTGAAAATCATGAAAACCGCTGGCGCTGGCTGGCAACTTTTTTTAAAAACGCTGGCGGTGAAAGAGTTAACCACTGGCTATGCCCATACATAACTGATCCAGATGTGTTGTTTATATCCAATGGAGTTAATAACAAATATGATGTCATTAAGCAAATGTCAGTCAGATTTGCTATTAAGCACTTATTTGTGTTCACACATGTGCTGTGCTTGAGTAAGTTTTCAGTAAATCATTTACATTTAAAACAACCAATTATATCATAACATTACAATTTCATTGCAATAATTCTATAAACAATTATTAAAAACTTTATAAGACACATCATGACATGTTTATGTCATGGAAAATAGATTAAAATACTAAAGCTACTGATAACCAAATATATATTCTCTTTATGTGTGATTATTAGTAATTATTTCTAATGTTGGCCTGTTCTTTAAGGATCCACATATTTACAGCAATCTTTTTCATACCTTTAGGATTTGAAGAATTCTAAGACAACATTTGAAGCTTTATAACTTTATTGGGTTGTTTCCCACAGGTTTAAATTGATGCATGACTAGCCATTAGTTATTTAAAACATTTAGGTACTTTTTACAAACAAACCTTTTAAAAAACATTACTGGTGTACATCTTAAGACAAAACTATGGCCCTGATATATTTAAAGATAGGCCATTGTAAGCAATTTTCAAGTAAGACAACTAAAACATAAACCTAAATTTTAGTCTGTAACTACACTTAAACCAATGGTCAGTAACATTAATCTCTAAGACTAGTCTTAAAAGTTAGTCATACATTTTTGTCTTCATGACTGAACATAACTGCTTTAAGTATCATGTGAAAAAATATTTAAATTATTTAAATTATATTTAAATCCAAATAGTAAGACTGATTAGCCCTAACTAACTACTAGTTCTTCAGACTAGTCCTTAAAACACAGTTTTAACTTAATTATTCAACCAGCCCTAGTCTTGGAAAGACATATATTGTCTGATCTTAATAAAACTAATAATATTTTGTCATAAGCTTCACATTACTAGTTAATTGGTTAGATATACTTAGTCTGGCCCATTTTGAAAATGTCACATTTCAAAATGCTTGAATTGATAACCTCAAGTCTTTTAGTTTTAATGAGGTAAATGACTGCAGATCATTGAATCTTATAATAATTTTCATGCAGATGCAAACCCATGGACAAAAGAAACATAACAGCAGTTACAAATGAAATAACGAATACAGGTTAGAAATGGTTCCCACATCATAAGATGATGATGAGACATCATATCAAATCTAGGAATACAACGGCAAAAGTTTATTTTATGTTTCATATTGATATTTGCCCAGATAGTACAGCAAATTCACAAAATTGTTTTTCATATAAACATAAACATCTAGAGCAGTACTTTCAACTTACTGAAACACAGTGGTTTCTCCAGACCCAATGCTCAGCACATTTTGTATGATTCCCTCATCTGACACAATCAGTTCAGTTCATACAAATCTCTACTGATGATTAAAGTGGATTTGTTTAAAATAGAAGACTTTTGTATATGTGCAGAGCAGTGGGCTTCCAGGAATACTTTTGAAAACCACTGATCTAGGGGACAGTTAACGTTACACCCATTGTTCTAGATGCAAATATTTCCGGAATGATGAGCCAAAAATCCTCACAGACACTTGAGAACATAAGACAAAAAAGCCCATCAGTTTAGTTGTAATCGCTGGACTCGTACATGGTTAATGCTGGCTGGCTGTTGGTCGGCATGTTTTCTAAGATATGTAATTATCCTAATAGACCCTTATAAGAATCTGAAAGCAGATGTTATGTGCAAAATAGTAGGTGAGACAAATATTTATGTGTCGTATACATATGCTATAGTCATCGTTTTTGTTCTTAGGTTATTGCGCCACCTAGTGGACAATCTCTGCTATTTTTTGCATGTGAACTCAGTCTAGGTCTATACATATGTGTACCAAGTTTCGTGTTGATATCTCATTCCTATCATAAATGATAGGCATTTAAGTATTTGTGGCACCGCCTCTTCGTACTTTTGACCGTGGTGTTGCGATGACGAGTGCAAAGTTCAACTTTTTTTTGATAATTATTGATATTCAATGTCTAAGGAATATTCCAGCACTGGATTGGTTCAGATTGGTCAAAAAACCTAGGACTAGTTCGCAAAAGTAGGTTTAAAAGAAAATGATGAATATCTTACAAACGATTCTACTGAGACAGTTGCTTCTTGAGGGAAAGTTGTTCATTGTAAGTACCTCTATTAAATGATATGAGGATCTTGTGGATATCTAAAACACTACATAATACACAATAATTTAAACACTAAAAAAACGTGATAGCGCCCCCCGGAGGCCGAATTTTTTCTTACTCTGCACAGACCTTCATGGCCAAGAGACAAACAGGCCCACCGCGTTTCGTTTCGATCGGCCTTCGTTAACCCTGTCTAATAGCTGCTTTTTCTTGATTGGCCGATGGCGGCCATGTTTCTTGAGCCATGCAAAATTCCTTTTAGACATTAATAGTACCCTAGACCAAGAGCAACTGTGCCAAATTTCAAGTTGATCGGTCCCACACTTTTGTAGCTACAGCCCTTCAAAGGTTGAGGTGGTGTTATAACGCCAACTAGTGGTCAAGCGGCGCAATTATTTGAACGTGAGCCAAGAATAGTCCCCTGTATATATACACCAAATTTGGTGTCGATACCTCTTTCTAATCCCAAGTTATAGCCATTTAAGACCTAGAGGCTCCGCCCATAGGGGGCGTTTGGGCGTGGCTTTACGACGGTGAGTCGAAAGTTCAACTTTTTTTTGATAACTTTTGATACTCACGCTCCAAGGAATATTACAGCACTGGAATGGTTCCGATCGGTCGAAAAACCTAGGACTAGTTCGTTTTTATTTTTTTCGACAAAATCGAAAATAGCGAAAAAAAATTCTAGGCGCAAATAAAATCGGAGATATACTTTTTGTTCGTCTTGACGCAAGGATTCCAGTGATATAAGACACTTGATATTTGGACAAGATTTCTGGGAGTTATGAGCATAAACGTGATTTCCGTCGTTATAGCGCCACCTATAGGCCAATCGGGTTGATACTCTGTCAACCTCTCCCCAAATTGGGTCCTACCATTTGGCCAAGTTTCAAGTCTCTAGGCCTTACGGTTTGGTCTGCACATTCCGTTTTACGGCAGAATAATAATAATAAAAATCTTAACAATTACAATAGGGTTTCAGCGCTTCGCGCTTGAACCCCTAATAAAACAGACAAATACAATAGGTTTTCAGCACTTCGTGCTCGAAACCCTAAATATAGCTGCAAGCAGCAATTGCCGGGTTTCGAGCTTTAAGGCAACGTCAAAAACCTCACACTTCGCTTACCAGGCGGAGCAGTTAAACCCAAACACAGCCACAATGAACGTTAGACCACCTCGCTTTAGAAAATGAAAGAGATGGTCAAAAAAGGATCATACAGACTATGTATGCTTACACACAGGTCCACCTATAAGACAAACATGTGATGTCCTTAATGTGACGTTATGAGGATAATTTGTTAAGGAGAATTAGTTTTTCAGATTTATAACGTAACATACAATTCAGAAATGGCCATGTTTAGTTGAACTACAAGGCCATTGAGTCGTGGTATGGTGCAATGGTGCAAACAGACTGCACAAGTGTACATAAGAAACAAACACAGCAGCGCAGCAGACCGCAAGGACCTACAGTGAACAGCAAACACAGCTGGAAAGATAATGCTTGACTTATTTAATGTCCTCCTGAATTGTGTTATGATAACCCCAGGACTAAGCACAAGGCAAAACCGGGTATGTTTGGTATCGTTGGACTCTGCAACAATTCAGGACTCCTGTGAAAAAAGTCCCATGAAAATACGGTGACTGCAGCCAAAGTTGTAGGCATGTAAAATATGCGTCCGAAACTGCAGGCTCCCTCAGGTCCTGACTGCCATCAGAATTACCAAGTACCATGTCATTACGCATACGTTTGGTGAAGATACAACCTTAAATACATTAGTTATCAGCAAGAAAACGGCTCTCATTCAGTGAAATCTCTCCGCTCTCTACTCACTTCTAAGTGAAAATAACAAATAAGCACAGGGTGGCGCTACGACAAAATTGTGCATGCAACGTCAGGTCATACCTTTGTTACATCTAGCTAGTATCATGGCTAAACACTTCAGTTTAGTGAAAAAACTGTTGTAAGACCATTGGGCTCGCTCAATGTCAAAGGTTTTGTTCAATTATGAGGCCAACTAGTGGTGCAGGCATATTATTTTTTGGGTATTGCCTCAGACTCTTCTCAGACATCAGCGTATCAAATCTGGTGAAAAAATGTCATTTCGTTGCGGAGGTATAACCATTTATGTGTAAAAACGACAAATTTTGGGGTAATTTTTCGTTTTTTGTAATTTTCGGCCATTTCTGATGAAAATTTTAAAATAACGCCAATAGACTTTTTTGTTCAGAAGGTAATGCAATGTTCTTCCTATGGTCGTTTCGAGTCGATCGGAATAACCCTCGCGGAGTTATTCGCGCGTGTTTTTTAAGCGCTATTTTCCTGTGCAGAACTAACTGTAAGGCGAAATCTGGCATGCTTGGTATCGTAGGACTCGGAAACAATTCAGGATGCTAAAAAAGCAACTCCCATGAAAATCTCTTGACCACAGATAAAGTTATAGGCGTGAAAGTTGTAACCATTGCATAATCACAGTATTTAGTGCCATTTTCCCCGTTATAGCGCCATCTAGTGTCCGATCGGCGAGCTTTTTATATCACGACCTTAGACCGATGGCCTACACATATTATTCAAGCCCCATGATGATATCACAAACCCCTCTCGAGTTATGGCCGTTTAAATGTTCTAAGCTCCGCCCAGTTTGGTTTTTGGCCACTCCTCGCGTGTATGAATACAAATTTCAACTTTTTTTTGATAATTATTCATATTCACACTCCACAGAGTCAATCAGCCTTGGTTAGGTTCAGATCGGACGAAAAACCTAGGACTAGTTCGCAAAAGTAGGTTTGAACGTTATCGCCAATAACTAACGAACCGTTTGATTGACAGCAACGCTTCAAGAGGCAAAGTTTTTCGTCATGAGCCGATCTATCATATGATGTCATGTTTGTGTGTGTATGTCAAACGTCACGTGATACAGACAACAAAATACGGTATTACGCCCCCTAGTGGCCAAATGACACCGTAATTCTTACAGGCCTTCAAGAGCAGTACACAAAGAAGCACAGTGCGTTTTGTTCCGATCGACCCTTGTTAACCCTGTCAAATCAGTCCTCAACCTTCATTGGCCGATGACGGCCATGTTTTTGGAGATACGCCAATGTCCTTCTAGACCCTCATGGTACATTACACAAAGACACACCATACCAAATATGAAGTGTGTGGGGCTTACGGTTGTGTAGTGATAGCCATTTTCGACCTCAAGCTTATTATAGCGCCACCTAGTGGCCAAAATCCGCGTATTTTTTCCTGTGACCCGGGAGTGAGCTGATACACATGTGTACCAAACCGCGTTAAGATATCTCTAACCGTTCACGAGTTATAGCCATTTTCCTGGAGATAGTCTACTTCCGGTATTGTATTTTGGCGCCCCTTAGTGACACTGAAGCGAAATTACACATTCTGTTCGATAATTATTTACCTACTCACTCCACAGATTTCTCCTGCGTTGGAACGATTCCGATCAGGCGAAAAACCTAGGACTAGTTCATTTTGGCTTGAAATGCATATTATGCAAATTAGCGAAAAAATTTGCATACCGGAAATGAAATCGGAGATATACATTTTTTAAGTTTGGAGCCAGGGATTACAATGATACCAAACACTTGAGTGTAGGATGTCCGGTTTAGGAGTTATGAGCCCCAACGCGTCGGGCATTGCTATAGCGCCACCTATGGGCCGATTTGGCTGATTCACTGTATCTGAGTAGCCTGCTAATATACAACCAGTTGACCAAGTGGCAAGTTTCTACGACTTACGGTTTGTGCTGGGCGACGCGTTTTATGGCGGAAAAATAATAATAATAATAATAAATATAGCTGCAAGCAGCGATTAGCGGGGTTCAAGCGATCTGGGACCTTAAAGGGGTCATAGCGTGAAAATCTGACTTTTTCCAAGTGTAAGTGCTATAATTGGGTCCCCAGTGCTTATATCAACCAAGAAAACATGAAAAAGATAAAAAATAAAATAATCGAGAGCACAATTGAATTTCAATTACAACAAACCACCATCATTGTGATCAGTGTTTGCATTTCATCCACTCATTTGCATTTTAAAGGAAACACCCAAAAACTGCACAATTTTGCTCAGGCCTACAAAGTGTCAATTTTAACATGCTATAATAAATGATCTGTGGAGTATTTTGAGATAACACTTCACATACACACTCTGGGTACACAAACAATTTATTTTACATCTTTAAAAAATCTCATTATATGAACCTTTAAGACCTTTAAGGGCATGCCTGTTTAGATTTGCTGCATTGTTATCAAATATACTTAGAATATGAAATACTAACATGTTACCAATTAGGTAAATTTTCTGAAGAGAAAATTATGTGGTGCATGCTGTTGCAAGATTTGTCACACAAAATGTTTCAAAAATTGTTAACATGAGACAAAACAGCCCACCACAATTTCTCTACGATGTTCTGATATAGAGATATAGGTCTCATATGGCTAATCTATAACACAGCAATGATGAAGAATAAGCTAAAACACATACATGCATTTACACACAGAAGCAGAAATGGCAGGGTTAGGAAATAAGACTTTGAAATAAATGACCAATCTCCATATGCTTGGTGTCCTTTAAGAGTTCATCAACCTATTTAAATGTTTATCCTATGTTCGAATGTCACATGACTGTTAAAACGGATACCGTCAGAATGATTGACGAAATGTTATTTTAACATAATAATACTGACTTCATAAAGTTAAATCATGCATCCATTGATGAAACCTGTGAACACAATTTCATTGAGTATACATTTTAAATAATAAATAATAATTTTAGCCAGCAGATGGCAGAAGATGACCTTCTGCCATCTGTTGGCTAAAATTATTGTTTTCCTTTTACAATTAATTTAACATAAAATTAGTATTGAATATTTAAAAGTAAATAAAGGTAGACACATTTTTAACTCAAATCCTGATAAGCATGCTCTTAAGTATATTAATGAGGGTCTGTGTTTCACACAGAGAGTATATATTTTTCATATAATCCTTTTATTGTGTTATTGTAAGAGAATACTAATTTATGGATTTGGAAACAATAAAGCAAAGTTACATATTTTAATAGAAACATTTTTAGGCTCTGTCATGTTAAATTGTCAAATAGTGGTATAGCTCTGCAATTATTTTCATGTGATTTTAGGCTGGGCCAATAAATAACTGATCCAGATATGTTTTCAATATCAAATTATGTCAATAACAAATGTCATGTTATTTAGTAGATTTGCAGCAGATTTGCTGGTGAGCATTTGTCTGTGTTACTTTCATAAAGTGCTGCTTTTTAGTTGGGTTCTAGCAGGTCATTTATGTGAATAATAACCAATTGCATTATCACATGAAGTTTTTGGTGCAATATTTGAAAAATAACATATAAAAATGTAACAACTTTGTATTATACATCATGTCAGGACACGTTTATGTCATGGAAGGTAGAATAGAATCCTAATGCTACTGATGTAAATAAATGGAGATAATGAAAAACTTTAATCCATATCTTTATGAGTTCCTTTAAACACACATGCTGCAATTCAGTCGTACAAATGGCACCTACACCAATGTGTGACATCACATGAAATCTATTCTTACAAAAGCAGGTATTCAAATTCATTACATTTTGTATTTGATATACCTTTACACACAGAGGACAGAAAAATGTACTGCGCTGATTTTATTGTTGTTGACTGAAAAAATTCTAGTAGTTTTGAAAAGTTGTTTTTGTAATTCAAAGCTAAACAACTAAAGGAATAAGACGTACAATTGGTGATAACAATTTGGCATTCATATTTGCTCACAGACTACAGGAAATTGTATTGCATTGGCTTTAGTGGTGTTGAGTGAAAAACCAAGTATTAGTTCACAAAATAGTTTTTTCATATAAACATAAACATATAGAGCAGTGGTTCTCTACTCCGTTTCTGGAGAACCACTGCTCTGCACATTTTGTATGTTTCTCTCATCTGACACAATCAGTTTAGTTAATAGAGATCTCTACTATTGTGCTGATTATGTGAAGCAGGTGTGTTGAGAACCACTGATCTAGAGAACTGTTTACTTTGCACACATTGTGTTAGATGCAAAGATTTTCAGAAAGATGAACTAAAAATCCTCACAGACACTTGGAAACATAAGACCAACAGTCCCATGAGTTTAGTTGTAATCACACACCATTAGGCTTGACTCGTACATGGTTAATACTGGTTGGCTGTTGAGTGGCATGTTTTCAAAGATAAATAATTATCCTCATAGACCATTATAAGAACCTGAAAGTAGATGTAATGTGCAAAATAACAAGTAGGTCAGACAAATATTTATGTGTCATATACATATGCTATAGTTATGGTTATTTGTTCTTAAGTTATAGCGCCACCTAATGGACAATCTCTGCAATTTTTTGCATGTGACCTCAGCTTGGGTCTATACATATGTGTACCAAGTTTCATGTTGATATCTCATTCCTATCATAAATGATAGCAATTTAAGTATTTGTGGCCCCGCCTCTTCGTACTTTTGACCGTAGTGTTGCGACGACGAGTGCAAAGTTCAACTTTTTTTTGATAATTATTGATATTCAGTGTCTAAGGAATATTCCAGCACTGGATTGGTTCAGATCGGTCAAAAAACCTAGGACTAGTTCGCAAAAGTAGGTTTAAGAGAAAATTATGAATATCTAACAAACGATTCGACTGAGACAAGTGCTTCTTGAGGAAAAGTTGTTCATTAAATGTAGCTCTATTAAATGATATAAAGATCTTGTTGATATCTGAAACACTGCATAATACACAATCACTTAAACATTGAAAAAACGTGATAGCGCCTCCCGGAGGCCGAATTTTTTCTTACTCTGCACAGACCTTCATGGCCAAGAGACAAACAGGTCCACCACGTTTCGTTTCGATCGGCCTCCGTTAACCCTGCCCAATAGCTGCTTTTTCTTGATTGGCCGATGGCGGCCATGTTTTTTGAGCTACGCGAAATTCCTTTCCCACACAGATAGTTCCCTAGACCAAGAGCACCCGTGCCAAATCTCAAGTTGATCGGTCCCATATTTCTCTAGTTACAGCTCTTCAAAGTTGAAGTAGTGTTATAGCGCCAACTAGTGGTCAAGCGATGCAATTTTTTGCACGTGACCCCAGAATAGTCCGCTGTATATGTGTACCAAATTTGGTTTCGATACCTCTTTCCAATCCCAAGTTACAGCCATTGAAGTCCAAGAGGCTCCGCCCATTGGGGGCGTTTGGGCGTGGCTTGACGACGACGAGTATAAAGTTCAACTTTTTTTTGATAACTTTTCATATTCACACTCCAAGGAATATTACAGCACTGGAACGGTTCCGATCGGACAAAAAACCTAGGACTAGTTCGTTTTTATTTTTTTCGACAAAATCGAAAATAGCGAAAAAATTTTCATGACGGAAATGAAATCGGAGATATACGTTTTGTTCGTCTTGACGCAAGGAATCCAGGGATATAAGACACTTGACATTTGGACAAGAATTCTGGGAGTTATGAGCATCAACGCGTTTGTTATCGCTATAGCGCCACCTATAGGCCAATCGGGTTGATACTTTATCAACCTCTCCCCAAATTGGGTCCTACCATTTGGCCAAGTCTCAAGTCTCTAGGCCTTACGGTTTGGTCTGCACGATCCGTTCTACGGCAGAAGAAAAATAATAACTAGAATAATAAAAATCCATACAAATACAATAGGGTTTCAGCCCTACGGGCTTGAACCCCTAATAATAATAATTAAAGCTGCAAGCAGCGTTTACCGGGTTTCGAGCATTAAAGCACATACAACATGTCAGATGTCGTCGACCAGGCTGATACACCACATCGCATCCAGAAAAACGTAAGAGATGGTCAGAAACGGTTCAGACAGACTATGTAGCTTACACACAGGTGCACCTATAGGACAAACATGTCACATCCTTAATGTTAAGTCAATCTGATAATTTGTTAACGAGAATTAGTTTTTCAGATTTATACCGTAAAATACAATTCAGAAATGGCCGTGTTTAGTTGAATTACAAGGCCATTGAGTCGGGTTCAAGCGATTTGGGACCTTAAGACCTTTAAGGGCATGCCTGTGTAGTTTTGCTGAATTGTACAAAATAAATTATAAAAAATAAGCTACCTCACACACCTGTTCAAAGTCATCAGCAAAAAAGGTGCTATCATTCAGTGAAATGTCTCCCTCTCTTCTCACGAAGCATTGACAAATAGAACACTGAAGGAAATGTTTGTGGTGCTTACAGTGGCAAAACTGAATGTTAAAATAGTGTAAAAAAGTCAAACGAGCCGAACCCCATATCTCTACGATGTTCTGATACAAAGATACAGCTCTTGCTAAATGGTTGCTAGGGTATTCTGATTGGTTGGGAGTGAATTGCAATCCACCAATGATTATACTCAAAGCCATGAAAGGCATAATCCACGATGACTCATGATTTTAGATATAAGGTTGCAGTATTTTTAAGTCAAAATAACAAATAACCACTAGGTGGCGCTATGAAAAACTTGTGCATGCAACGTCATGAATTAGTTACATCTAGCTAGTATCATGGCTATACACTTAAGTTTAGTGAAAAAAACTGTTGTATGACCATTGTGCTAGCTCAACGTCAAAGGTTTTGTTCAATTATGAGGCCAACTAGTGGTGCAGGCATACCATTTTTTTTGTATTGCCTCAGACTCTGCTCAGACATCAGCGTATCAAATCTGGTAAAAAAATATCATTTTGTTGCGGAGTTATAACCATTTATGTGTAAAAAACACAAAATTTGGAGTAAATTTTTCGTTTTTTGCAATTTTCGGCCATTTCTGATGGAAATTTTAACATAATGCCAATAGAACTTTTTGTTCAGAAGGTAATACAATATTCTTCCTATGGTTGTTTCGAGTCGATCGGAGGAACCCTCGCGGAGTTATTCGCGCATGTTTTTTAAGCGCTATTTTCCTGTGCAGAACCAACCGTAAAGCAAAACCTGGCATGCTTGGTATCATTGGACTCGGCAACAATTCAGGACTCCAAGGAAAAACGTCGCATGAAAATACGTTAAACTCAGCCGAAGTTATAAGCATTATTCGATTCGTATGACCACTAGGTGGCGCTGTGACGAAACGATGCATGAAACCTCAGGCCATGACTCTCATCACAAGTACCAAGTGTCGTGTTGATACTTCATTCCTGTCCCCAGTTATAGCCAATAATGTTCTAGTGCCTGCCCACAATTCAGACGTGTGGGCGTGGCATGTTGACCGTGAGTCGAAAGTTCAACTTTTTTTGATAATTATTGATATTCAAACTCCAAGGAACATTTTAGCACTGGAATGATTCCGATCGGGCGAAAAACCTAGGACTAGTTCGTTTTTATTTTTTTCGACAAAATCGAAAATAGCGAAAAAATTTGCATACCGGAAATGAAATCGGAGATATACAATTTTTAAGTTTGGAGCCAGGGATTACAATGATACCAAACACTTGAGTGTAGGATGTCCGGTTTAGGAGTTATGAGCCCCAACGCGTCGGGCATTGCTATAGCGCCACCTATGGGCCGATTTGGCTGATTCACTGTATCTGAGTAGCCTGCTAATATACAACCAGTTGACCAAGTGGCAAGTTTCTACGACTTACGGTTTGTGCTGGGCGACGCGTTTTATGGCGGAAAAATAATAATAATAATAATAATTAAAGCTGCAAGCAGCGTTTACCGGGTTTCGAGCATTAAAGCACATACAACATGTCAGATGTCGTCGACCAGGCTGATACACCACATCGCATCCAGAAAAACGTAAGAGATGGTCAGAAACGGTTCAGACAGACTATGTAGCTTACACACAGGTGCACCTATAGGACAAACATGTCACATCCTTAATGTTAAGTCATTCTGATAATTTGTTAACGAGAATTAGTTTTTCAGATTTATACCGTAAAATACAATTCAGAAATGGCCGTGTTTAGTTGAATTACAAGGCCATTGAGTCGGGTTCAAGCGATTTGGGACCTTAAGACCTTTCAGGGCATGCCTGTGTAGTTTTGCTGAATTGTACAAAATAAATTATAAAAAATAAGCTACCTCACACACCTGTTCAAAGTCATCAGCAAAAAAGGTGCTATCATTCAGTGAAATGTCTCCCTCTCTTCTCACGAAGCATTGACAAATAGAACACTGAAGGAAATGTTTGTGGTGCTTACAGTGGCAAAACTTGGGTCACAAAATGTTAAAATAGTGTAAAAAAGTCAAACGAGCCGAACCCCATATCTCTACGATGTTCTGATACAAAGATACAGCTCTTGCTAAATGGTTGCTAGGGTATTCTGATTGGTTGCTAGGGAGTGAATTGCAATCCACCAATGATTATACTCAAAGCCATGAAAGGCATAATCCACGATGACTCATGATTTTAGATATAAGGTTGCAGTATTATTAAGTCAAAATAACAAATAACCACTAGGTGGCGCTATGAAAAACTTGTGCATGCAACGTCATGAATGTGTTACATCTAGCTAGTATCATGGCTATACACTTAAGTTTAGTGAAAAAAACTGTTGTATGACCATTGTGCTAGCTCAACGTCAAAGGTTTTGTTCAATTATGAGGCCAACTAGTGGTGCAGGCATACCATTTTTTTTGTATTGCCTCAGACTCTGCTCAGACATCAGCGTATCAAATCTGGTAAAAAAATATCATTTCGTTGCGGAGTTATAACCATTTATGTGTAAAAAACACAAAATTTGGAGTAAATTTTTCGTTTTTTGAATTTTCGGCCATTTCTGATGGAAATTTTAACATAATGCCAATAGAACTTTTTGTTCAGAAGGTAATACAATATTCTTCCTATGGTCGTTTCGAGTCGATCGGAGGAACCCTCGCGGAGTTATTCGCGCATGTTTTTTAAGCGCTATTTTCCTGTGCAGAACCAACCGTAAAGCAAAACCTGGCATGCTTGGTATCATTGGACTCGGCAACAATTCAGGACTCCAAGGAAAAACGTCGCATGAAAATACGTTAAACTCAGCCGAAGTTATAAGCATTATTCGATTCGTATGACCACTAGGTGGCGCTGTGACGAAACGATGCATGAAACCTCAGGCCATGACTCTCATCACAAGTACCAAGTGTCGTGTTGATACTTCATTCCTGTCCCCAGTTATAGCCAATAATGTTCTAGTGCCTGCCCACAATTCAGACGTGTGGGCGTGGCATGTTGACCGTGAGTCGAAAGTTCAACTTTTTTTTGATAATTATTGATATTCAAACTCCAAGGAACATTTTAGCACTGGAATGATTCCGATCGGGCGAAAAACCTAGGACTAGTTCGTTTTTATTTTTTTCGACAAAATCGAAAATAGCGCAAAATTTTTCATGACGGAAATGAAAACGGAGATATACATTTTTTAAGTTTGGAGCCAGGGATTACAATGATATCAAACACTTGAGTGTATGATGGCCGGTTTAGGAGTTATGAGCCCAAACGCGTCGGGCATTGCTATAGCGCCACCTATGGGCCGATTTGGCTGGTTCACTGTATCTGAGTAGCCTGCTAATATACAACCAGTTGACCAAGTGGCAAGTTTCTACGACTTACGGTTTGTGCTGGGCGACGCGTTTTATGGCGGAAAAATAATAATAATAATAATAATTAAAGCTGCAAGCAGCGTTTACCGGGTTTCGAGCATTAAAGCACATACAACATGTCAGATGTCGTCGACCAGGCTGATACACCACATCGCATCCAGAAAAACATAAGAGATGGTCAGAAACGGTTCAGACAGACTATGTAGCTTACACACAGGTGCACCTATAGGACAAACATGTCACATCCTTAATGTTAAGTCATTCTGATAATTTGTTAACGAGAATTAGTTTTTCAGATTTATACCGTAAAATACAATTCAGAAATGGCCGTGTTTAGTTGAGTTTACAAGGCCATTGAGTCGGGTTCAAGCGATTTGGGACCTTAAGACCTTTAAGGGCATGCCTGTGTAGTTTTGCTGAATTGTACAAAATAAATTATAAAAAATAAGCTACCTCACACACCTGTTCAAAGTCATCAGCAAAAAAGGTGCTATCATTCAGTAAAATGTCTCCCTCTCTTCTCACGAAGCATTGACAAATAGAACACTGAAGGAAATGTTTGTGGTGCTTACAGTGGCAAAACTTGGGTCACAAAATGTTAAAATAGTGTAAAAAAGTCAAACGAGCTGAACCCCATATCTCTACGATGTTCTGATACAAAGATACAGCTCTTGCTAAATGGTTGCTAGAGTATTCTGATTGGTTGCTAGGGAGTGAATTGCAATCCACCAATGATTATACTCAAAGCCATGAAAGGCATAATCCACGATGACTCATGATTTTAGATATAAGGTTGCAGTATTTTTAAGTCAAAATAACAAATAACCACTAGGTGGCGCTATGAAAAACTTGTGCATGCAACGTCATGAATGTGTTACATCTAGCTAGTATCATGGCTATACACTTAAGTTTAGTGAAAAAAACTGTTGTATGACCATTGTGCTAGCTCAACGTCAAAGGTTTTGTTCAATTATGAGGCCAACTAGTGGTGCAGGCATACCATTTTTTTTGTATTGCCTCAGACTCTGCTCAGACATCAGCGTATCAAATCTGGTAAAAAAAATATCATTTCGTTGCGGAGTTATAACCATTTATGTGTAAAAAACACAAAATTTGGAGTAAATTTTTCGTTTTTTGCAATTTTCGGCCATTTCTGATGGAAATTTTAACATAATGCCAATAGAACTTTTTGTTCAGAAGGTAATACAATATTCTTCCTATGGTTGTTTCGAGTCGATCGGATGAACCCTCGCGGAGTTATTCGCGCATGTTTTTTAAGTGCTATTTTCCTGTGCAGAACCAACCGTAAAGCAAAACCTGGCATGCTTGGTATCATTGGACTCGGCAACAATTCAGGAGTCCAAGGAAAAACGTCGCATGAAAATACGTTAAACTCAGCCTAAGTTATAAGCATTATTCGATTCGTATGACCACTAGGTGGCGCTGTGACGAAACGATGCATGAAACCTCAGGCCATGACTCTCATCACAAGTACCAAGTGTCGTGTTGATACTTCATTCCTGTCCCCAGTTATAGCCAATAATGTTCTAGTGCCTGCCCACAATTCAGACGTGTGGGCGTGGCATGTTGACCGTGAGTCGAAAGTTCAATTTTTTTTTGATAATTATTGATATTCAAACTCCAAGGAACATTTTAGCACTGGAATGATTCCGATCGGGCGAAAAACCTAGGACTAGTTCGTTTTTATTTTTTTCGACAAAATCGAAAATACCGGAAAATTTTTCATGACGGAAATGAAATCGGAGATATACATTTTTTAAGTTTGGAGCCAGGGATTACAATGATACCGAACACTTGAGTGTAGGATGTCCGGTTTAGGAGTTATGAGCCCCAACGCGTCGGGCATTGCTATAGCGCCACCTATGGGCCGATTTGGCTGGTTCACTGTATCTGAGTAGCCTGCTAATATACAACCAGTTGACCAAGTGGCAAGTTTCTACGACTTACGGTTTGTGCTGGGCGACGCGTTTTATGGCGGAAAAATAATAATAATAATAATAATAAAACAGACAAATACAATAGGTTTTCAGCACTTCGTGCTCGAAACCCTAATTAAAGCTGCAAGCAGCGTTTACCGGGTTTCGAGCATTAAAGCACATACAACATGTCAGATGTCGTCGACCAGGCTGATACACCACATCGCATCCAGAAAAACGTAAGAGATGGTCAGAAACGGTTCAGACAGACTATGTAGCTTACACACAGGTGCACCTATAGGAGAAACATGTCACATCCTTAATGTTAAGTCATTGTGATAATTTGTTAACGAGAATTAGTTTTTCAGATTTATACCGTAAAATACAATTCAGAAATGGCCGTGTTTAGTTGAATTACAAGGCCATTGAGTCGGGTTCAAGCGATTTGGGACCTTAAGACCTTTAAGGGCATGCCTGTGTAGTTTTGCTGAATTGTACAAAATAAATTATAAAAAATAAGCTACCTCACACACCTGTTCAAAGTCATCAGCAAAAAAGGTGCTATCATTCAGTGAAATGTCTCCCTCTCTTCTCACGAAGCATTGACAAATAGAACACTGAAGGAAATGTTTGTGGTGCTTACAGTGGCAAAACTTGGGTCACAAAATGTTAAAATAGTGTAAAAAAGTCAAACGAGCCGAACCCCATATCTCTACGATGTTCTGATACAAAGATACAGCTCTTGCTAAATGGTTGCTAGGGTATTCTGATTGGTTGCTAGGGAGTGAATTGCAATCCACCAATGATTATACTCAAAGCCATGAAAGGCATAATCCACGATGACTCATGATTTTAGATATAAGGTTGCAGTATTTTTAAGTCAAAATAACAAATAACCACTAGGTGGCGCTATGAAAAACTTGTGCATGCAACGTCATGAATGTGTTACATCTAGCTAGTATCATGGCTATACACTTAAGTTTAGTGAAAAAAACTGTTGTATGACCATTGTGCTAGCTCAACGTCAAAGGTTTTGTTCAATTATGAGGCCAACTAGTGGTGCAGGCATACCATTTTTTTTTGTATTGCCTCAGACTCTGCTCAGACATCAGCGTATCAAATCTGGTAAAAAAATATCATTTTGTTGCGGAGTTATAACCATTTATGTGTAAAAAACACAAAATTTGGAGTAAATTTTTCGTTTTTTGCAATTTTCGGCCATTTCTGATGGAGATTTTAACATACTGCCAATAGAACTTTTTGTTCAGAAGGTAATACAATATTCTTCCTATGGTTGTTTCGAGTCGATCGGATGAACCCTCGCGGAGTTATTCGCGCATGTTTTTTAAGCGCTATTTTCCTGTGCAGAACCAACCGTAAAGCAAAACCTGGCATGCTTGGTATCATTGGACTCGGCAACAATTCAGGACTCCAAGGAAAAACGTCGCATGAAAATACGTTAATCTCAGCCTAAGTTATAAGCATTATTCGATTCGTATGACCACTAGGTGGCGCTGTGACGAAACGATGCATGAAACCTCAGGCCATGACTTTCATCACAAGTACCAAGTGTCGTGTTGATACTTCATTCCTGTCCCCAGTTATAGCCAATAATGTTCTAGTGCCTGCCCACAATTCAGACGTGTGGGCGTGGCATGTTGACCGTGAGTCGAAAGTTCAACTTTTTTTTGATAATTATTGATATTCAAACTCCAAGGAACATTTTAGCACTGGAATGATTCCGATCGGGCGAAAAACCTAGGACTAGTTCGTTTTTATTTTTTTCGACAAAATCGAAAATAGCGAAAAAATTTGCATACCGGAAATGAAATCGGAGATATACAATTTTTAAGTTTGGAGCCAGGGCTTACAATGATACCAAACACTTGAGTGTAGGATGTCCGGTTTAGGAGTTATGAGCCCCAACGCGTCGGGCATTGCTATAGCGCCACCTATGGGCCGATTTGGCTGATTCACTGTATCTGAGTAGCCTGCTAATATACAACCAGTTGACCAAGTGGCAAGTTTCTACGACTTACGGTTTGTGCTGGGCGACGCGTTTTATGGCGGAAAAATAATAATAATAATAATAATAAAACAGACAAATACAATAGGTTTTCAGCACTTCGTGCTCGAAACCCTAATAATAATTAAAGCTGCAAGCAGCATTTACCGGGTTTCGAGCATTAAAGCACATCAGAGACGTCAGACGTTGTCGACCAGGCTGATACACCACATCGCATCCAGAAAAACGAAAGAGATGGTCAGAAACGGTTCCTAAAGACTGTTTACTTACACACAGGTGCACCCATAGGACAAATAGGTCACATCCTTAATGTTAAGTCATTCCGATAATTTGTTAACGAGAATAAGTTTATCAGATTTATACCGTAACTTACAATTCAGAAATGGCAGTGTTTAGTTGAACTACAAGGCCATTGAGTCGTGGTATGGTGCAATGGTGTAAACAGACTGCAGACGTGCACATAAGGCACACACACAGCAACGCAACAAACCGCAAGGACCTACAGTGGACAGCAAACACAGCTGGAAAGATAATGCTTGACTTATTTAATGTCCTCCTTGATTGTGTTCTGATAACTCCAGGACTAAGCATAAGGCAAAACCTGGCATGTTTGGTATCGTTGGACTCTGCAACAATTCAGGACTCCTGTGAAAAAAGTCTCATGAAAATACGGTGACTGCAGCCAAAGTTCTAGGCGTGTAAAATATGCGTCCGACCACTAGGTGGCGGTGCAACGAAACTGCAGGCTCCCTCAGGCCCTGACTGCCATCAGAATTACCAAGTACCGTGTCATTATGCATACGTTTGGCGAAGATACAACCTTAAATACATTAGTTATCAGCAAAAAACGGCTCTCATTAAGTGAAATCTCTCCGCTCTCTACTCACTTTTAAGTGAAAATAACAAATAACCACAGGATGGCGCTATGACAAAATTGTGCATGCAACGTCAGGTCATGACTTTGTTACATCTAGCTAGTATCATGGCTGCACACTTTAGTTTAGTAAAAAACAGTTGTAAGACCATTGGGCTCGATCAACGTCAAAGGTTTTGTTCAATTATGAGGCCAACTGCAGGCATACCATTTTTTTTGTATTGCCCCAGACTCTTCTTAAACATCAGCGTATCAAATCTGGTGAAAAAAGTCATTTTGTTGCGGAGGTATAACCATTTATGTGTAAAAAACGACAAATTTTGAGGTAATTTTTCGTTTTTTGTAATTTTCGGCCATTTCTGATGAAAATTTTAACATAATTCCAATAGACTTTTTTGTTCAGAAGGTAATGCAATGTTCTTCCTATGGTCGTTTCGAGTCGATCAGAATAACCCTCGCGGAGTTATTCGCGCGTGTTTTGTAAGCGCTATTTTCCTGTGCAGAACTAATTGTAAGGCAAAACCTGGCATGCTTGGTATCGTTGGACTCGGCAACAATTCAGGATGCTAAAAAACAACTCCCATGAAAATCTCTTGACCACAGATAAAGTTATAGGCGTAAAAGTTGTAACCATTGCATAATCACAGTATTTAGTGCCATTTTCCCCGTTATAGCGCCATCTAGTTTCCGATCGGCAAGATTTTTATATCACGACCTTAGACCGATGGCCTACACATATTATTCAAGCCCCATGATGATATCTAAAACCCCTCTCAAGTTATGGCCGTTTAAATGTTCTAAGCTCCGCCCAGTTCGGTTTTTGGCCACTCCTTGCGTGTATGAATACAAATTTCAACTTTTTTTTGATAATTATTCATATTCACACTCCACAGAGTCAATCAACCTTGGTTAGGTTCAGATCGGACGAAAAACCTAGGACTAGTTCGCAAAAGTAGGTTTGAACGTTATCGCCAATAACTAACAAACCGTTTGATTGACAGCAATGCTTCAAGAGGCAAAGTTTTTCGTCATGAGCCGATCTATCAAATGATGTCATGTTTGTGTGTGTATGTCAAACGTCACGTGATACAGGCACCAAAATACGGTATTATGCCCCCTAGTGGCCAAATGACACCGTAATTCTTACAGGCCTTCAGGAGCAGTACACGAAGAAGCACAGTGCGTTTCGTTCCGATCGACCTTTGTTAACCCTGTCAAATCAGTCCTCAACATTCATTGGCCGATTACGGCCATGTTTTTGGAGATACGCCAATGTCCTTCTATACCCTCATGGTACATTGCACAAAGACACACCATACCAAATATGAAGTGTATCGGGCTTACGGTTGTGTAGTGATAGCCATTTTCGACCTCAAGCTTATTATAGCGCCACCTAGTGGCCAAAATCCGCGTATTTTTTTCCTGTGACCCCGGAGTGAGCTGATACACATGTGTACCAAACCGTGTTAAGATATCTCTAACCGTTCACGAGTTATAGCCATTTTCCTGGAGATAGTCTACTTCCGGTATTGAATTTTGGCGCCCCTTAGTGACACTGAAGCGAAATTACACATTCTGTTCGATAATTATTTACCTACTCACTCCACAGATTTCTCCTGCGTTGGAACGATTCCGATCGGGCGAAAAACCTAGGACTAGTTCATTTTGGCTTGAAATGCATATTATGCAAATTAGCGAAAAAATTTGCATACCGGAAATGAAATCGGAGATATACATTTTTTAAGTTTGGAGCCAGGGATTACAATGATACCAAACACTTGAGTGTAGGATGTCCGGTTTAGGAGTTATGAGCCCCAACGCGTCGGGCATCGCTATAGCGCCACCTATGGGCCGATTTGGCTGATTCACTGTATCTGAGTAGCCTGCTAATATACAACCAGTTGACCAAGTGGCAAGTTTCTACGACTTACGGTTTGTGCTGGGCGACGCGTTTTATGGCGGAAAAATAATAATAATAATAATAATAATAATAATAATAATAATAAAACAGACAAATACAATAGGTTTTCAGCACTTCGTGCTCGAAACCCTAATAATAATAATAATAAAACAGACAAATACAATAGGTTTTCAGCACTTCGTGCTCGAAACCCTAATAATTAAAGCTGCAAGCAGCATTTACCGGGTTTCGAGCATTAAAGCACGTCAGAGACGTCAGACGTCGTCGACCAGGCTGATACATCACATCGCATGCAGAAAAACGAAAGAGATGGTCAAAAAAGGATCATACAGACTATGTATGCTTACACACAGGTGCACCTATAAGAAAAACATGTAATGTCCTTAATGTGACGTTATGAGGATAATTTGTTAAGGAGAATTAGTTTTTCAGATTTATAACGTAACATACAATTCAGAAATGGCCGTGTTTAGTTGAACTACAAGGCCATTGAGTCGTGGTATGGTGCAATGGTGCAAACAGACTGCACACGTGTACATAAGAAACAAACACGGCAGCGCAGCAGACCGCAAGGACCTACAGTGAACAGCAAACACAGCTGGAAAGATAATGCTTGACTTATTTAATGTCCTCCTGAATTGTGTTATGATAACCCCAGGACTAAGCACAAGGCAAAACCGGGCATGTTTGGTATCGTTGGACTCTGCAACAATTCAGGACTCCTGTGAAAAAAGTCCCATGAAAATACGGTGACTGCAGCCAAAGTTGTAGGCGTGTAAAATATGCGTCCGAAACTGCAGGTTCCCTCAGGTCCTGACTGCCATCAGAATTACCGAATACCATGTCATTACGCATACGTTTGGTGAAGATACAACCTTAAATACATTAGTTATCAGCAAGAAAACGGCTCTCATTCAGTAAAATTTCTCTGCTCTCTACTCACTTTTAAGTGAAAATAACAAATAAGCACAGGGTGGCGCTACGACAAAATTGTGCATGCAACGTCAGGTCATGACTTTGTTACATCTAGTTAGTATCATGGCTAAACACTTCAGTTTAGTGAAAAAACTGTTGTAAGACCTTTGGGCTCGCTCAATGTCAAAGGTTTTGTTCAATTATGAGGCCAACGAGTGGTGCAGGCATATTATTTTTTGGGTATTGCCTCAGACTCTGCTCAGACATCAGTGTATCAAATCTGGTGAAAAAATGTCATTTCGTTGCGGAGGTATAACCATTTATGTGTAAAAACGACAAATTTTGGGGTAATTTTTAATTTTTTGTAATTTTCGGCCATTTCTGATGAAAATTTTAACATAACGCCAATAGACTTTTTTGTTCAGAAGGTAATGCAATGTTCTTCCTATGGTCGTTTCGAGTCGATCGGAATAACCCTCGCGGAGTTATTCACGCGTGTTTTTTAAGCGCTATTTTCCTGTGCAGAACTAACCGTAAGGCGAAACCTGGCATGCTTGGTATCGTAGGACTCGGAAACAATTCAGGATGCTAAAAAATAACTCCCATGAAAATCTCTTGACCACAGATAAAGTTATAGGCGTGAAAGTTGCAACCATTGCATAATCAGAGTATTTAGTGCTATTTTCCCCGTTATAGCGCCATCTAGTGTCCAATCGGCGAGCTTTTTATATCACGACCTTAGACCGATGGCCTACACACATGATTCAAGCCCCATGATGATATCTCAAACGCCTCTCGAGTTATGGCCGTTTAAATGTTTTAAGCTCCGCCCAGATCGGTTTTTGGCCACTCCTTGCGTGTTTGAATACAAATTTCAACTTTTTTTCGATAATTATTCATGTTCCCACTCCACAGAATCAATCAGCTTTCGTTAGGTTCAGATCGGATGAAAAACCTAGGACTAGTTCGCAAAAGAAGGTTTGAACGTTATCGCCAATAACTAACGAACCGTTTGATTGACAGCAACGCTTCAAGAGGCAAAGTTTTTCGTCATGAACCGATCTATCATATGATGTCATGTTTGTGTGTGTATGTCAAACGTCACGTGATACAGGCACCGAAATACGGTATTACGCCCCCTAGTGGCCAAATGACACCATAATTCTTACAGACCTTCTGGAGCAGTACACGAACAAGCACAGTGAGTGTCGTTCCGATCGACCTTCGTTAACCCTGTCAAATCAGCCCTCACACTTCATTGGCCGATGACGGCCATGTTTTTGCAGATACGCCAATGTCCTTCTAGACCCTCATGGTACATTGCACAAAGACACACCATACCAAATATAAAGTGTATCGGGCTTACGGTTGTGTAGTGATAGCCATTTTCGACCCTCAAGCTTATTATAGCGCCACCTAGTGGCCAAAATCCGCGTATTTTTTCCTGTGACCCCGGAGTGAGCTGATACACATGTGTACCAAACCGCGTTAAGATATCTCTAACCGTTCACGAGTTATAGCCATTTTCCTGGAGATAGTCTACTTCCGGTATTGAATTTTGGCGCCCCTTAGTGACACTGAAGCGAAATTACACATTCTGTTCGATAATTATTTACCTACTCACTCCACAGATTTCTCCTGCGTTGGAACGATTCCGATCGGGCGAAAAACCTAGGACTAGTTCAGTTTGGCTTGAAATGCATATTATGCAAATTAGCGAAAAAATTTGCATACCGGAAATGAAATCGGAGATATACATTTTTTAAGTTTGGAGCCAGGGATTACAATGATACCAAACACTTGAGTGTAGGATGTCCGGTTTAGGAGTTATGAGCCCCAACGCGTCGGGCATTGCTATAGCGCCACCTATGGGCCTATCTGGCTGATTCACTGTATCTGAGTAGCCTGCTAATATACAACCAGTTGACCAAGTGGCAAGTTTCTACGACTTACGGTTTGTGCTGGGCGACGCGTTTTATGGCGGAAAAATAATAATAATAAAACAGACAAATACAATAGGTTTTCAGCACTTCGTGCTCGAAACCCTAATAATAATAATAAAACAGACAAATACAATAGGTTTTCAGCACTTCGTGCTCGAAACCCTAATAATAATAATAAAACAGACAAATACAATAGGTTTTCAGCACTTCGTGCTCGAAACCCTAATAATAATAATAAAACAGACAAATACAATAGGTTTTCAGCACTTTGTGCTCGAAACCCTAATTAAAGCTGCAAGCAGCATTTACCGGGTTTCGAGCATTAAAGCACGTCAGAGACGTCAGACGTCGTCGACCAGGCTGATACACCACATCGCATGCAGAAAAACGAAAGAGATGGTCAGAAACGGTTCATACAGACTATGTATGCTTACACACAGGTGCACCTATAGGACAAATATGTCACATCCTTAATGTTAAGTCATTCCGATAATTTGTTAACGAGAATTAGTTTTTCAGATTTATACCGTAACATACAATTCAGAAATGGCCGTGTTTAGTTGAACTACAAGGCCATTGAGTCGTGGTATGGTGCAATGGTGTAAACAGACTGCAGACGTGCACATAAGGCACACACACAGCAGTGCAGCAAACCACAAGGACCTACAGTGGACAGCAAACACAGCTGGAAAGATAATGCTTGACTTATTTAATGTCCTCCTTAATTGTGTTCTGATAACTCCAGGACTAAGCATAAGGCAAAACCTGGCATGTTTGGTATCGTTGGACTCTGCAACAATTCAGGACTCCTGTGAAAAAAGTCCCATGAAAATACGGTGACTGCAGCCAAAGATTTAGGTTTCTAAAATATGCTTCCGACCACTAGGTGTTGGTGCAACAAAACTGCAGGCTCCCTCAGGTCCTGACTGCCATCAGAATTACCAAGTACTGTGTCATTACGCATACGTTTGGCGAAGATACAACCTTAAATACATTAGCTATCAGCAAAAAAACAGCTCTCATTCAGTGAAATTTCTCTGCTCTCTACTCACTTTTAAGTGAAAATAACAAATAACCACAGGGTGGCACTACGACAAAATTGTGCATGCAACGTCAGGTCATGACTTTGTTACATCTAGCTAGTATCATGGCTGAACACTTTAGTTTAGTGAAAAAAACAGTTGTAAGACCATTGGGCTCACTCAATGTCAAAGGTTTTGTTCAATTTTGAGGCCAACTAGTGGTGCAGGCATATTATTTTTTGGGTATTGCCTCAGACTCTGCTCAGACATCAGTGTATCAAATCTGGTGAAAAAATGTCATTTCGTTGCGGAGGTATAACCATTTATGTGTAAAAACGACAAATTTTGGGGTAATTTTTCGTTTTTTGTAATTTTCTGCCATTTCTGATGAAAATTTTAACATAACGCCAATAGACTTTTTTGTTCAGAAGGTAATGCAATGTTCTTCCTATGGTCGTTTCGAGTCGATCGGAATAACCCTCGCGGAGTTATTCGCACGTGTTTTTTAAGCGCTATTTTCCTGTGCAGAACTAACTGTAAGGCGAAACCTGGCATGCTTGGTATCGTAGGACTCGGAAACAATTCAGGATGCTAAAAAACACAACTCCCATGAAAATCTCTTGACCACAGATAAAGTTATAGGCGTGAAAGTTGGAACCATTGCATAATCACAGTATTAAGTGCCATTTTTCCCGTTATAGCGCCATCTAGTGTCCGATCGGCGAGATTTTTATATCACGACCTTAGACCGATGGCCTACACATATGATTCAAGCCCCATGATGATATCTCAAACCGTTCTCGAGTTATGGCCGTTTAAATGTTCTAAGCTCCGCCCAGTTCGGTTTTTGGCCACTCCTCCCTTGTATGAATACAAATTTCAACTTTTTTTCGATAAATATTCATGTTCACACTCCACAGAGTCAATCAGCCTTGGTTAGGTTCAGATCGGATGAAAAACCTAGGACTAGTTCGCAAAAGTAGGTTTGAACGTTATCGCCAATAACTAACGAACCGTTTGATTGACAGCAACGCTTCAAGAGGCAAAGTTTTTCGTCATGAACCGATCTATCATATGATGTCATGTTTGTGTGTGTATGTCAAACGTCACGTGATACAGGCACCGAAAAACGGTATTACGCCCCCTAGTGGCCAAATGACACCATAATTCTTACAGACCTTCTGGAGCAGTACACGAACAAGCACAGTGAGTGTCGTTCCGATCGACCTTCGTTAACCCTGTCAAATCAGCCCTCACACTTCATTGGCCGATGACGGCCATGTTTTTGCAGATACGCCAATGTCCTTCTATACCCTCATGGTACATTGCACAAAGACACACTATACCAAATATGAAGTGTATCGGGCTTACGGTTGTGTAGTGATAGCCATTTTCGACCTCAAGCTTATTATAGCGCCACCTAGTGGCCAAAATCCGCGTATTTTTTCCTGTGACCCCGGAGTGAGCTGATACACATGTGTACCAAACCGTGTTAAGATATCTCTAACCGTTCACGAGTTATAGCCATTTTCCTGGAGATAGTCTACTTCCGGTATTGAATTTTGGCGCCCCTTAGTGACACTGAAGCGAAATTACACATTCTGTTCGATAATTATTTACCTACTCACTCCACAGATTTCTCCTGCGTTGGAACGATTCCGATACGGCGAAAAACCTAGGACTAGTTCATTTTGGCTTGAAATGCATATTATGCAAATTAGCGAAAAAATTTGCATACCGGAAATGAAATCGGAGATATACATTTTTTAAGTTGGGAGCCAGGGATTACAATGATACCAAACACTTGAGTGTAGGATGTCCGGTTTAGGAGTTATGAGCCCCAACGCGTCGGGCATTGCTATAGCGCCACCTATGGGCCGATTTGGCTGATTCACTGTATCTGAGTAGCCTGCTAATATACAACCAGTTGACCAAGTGGCAAGTTTCTACGACTTACGGTTTGTGCTGGGCGACGCGTTTTATGGCGGAAAAATAATAATAATAATAATAATTAAAGCTGCAAGCAGCATTTACCGGGTTTCGAGCATTAAAGCACGTCAGAGACGTCAGACGTCGTCGACCAGGCTGATACACCACATCGCATGCAGAAAAACGAAAGAGATGGTCAGAAACGGTTCATACAGACTATGTATGCTTACACACAGGTGCACCTATAGGACAAATATGTCACATCCTTAATGTTAAGTCATTCCGATAATTTGTTAACTAGAATTAGTTTTTCAGATTTATACCGTAACATACAATTCAGAAATGGCCGTGTTTAGTTGAACTACAAGGCCATTGAGTCGTGGTATGGTGCAATGGTGTAAACAGACTGCAGACGTGCACATAAGGCACACACACAGCAGTGCAGCAAACCACAAGGACCTACAGTGGACAGCAAACACAGCTGGAAAGATAATGCTTGACTTATTTAATGTCCTCCTTAATTGTGTTCTGATAACTCCAGGACTTAGCATAAGGCAAAACCTGGCATGTTTGGTATCGTTGGACTCTGCAACAATTCAGGACTCCTGTGAAAAAAGTCCCATGAAAATACGGTGACTGCAGCCAAAGATTTAGGTTTCTAAAATATGCTTCCGACCACTAGGTGTTGGTGCAACAAAACTGCAGGCTCCCTCAGGTCCTGACTGCCATCAGAATTACCAAGTACTGTGTCATTACGCATACGTTTGGCGAAGATACAACCTTAAATACATTAGCTATCAGCAAAAAAACAGCTCTCATTCAGTGAAATTTCTCTGCTCTCTACTCACTTTTAAGTGAAAATAACAAATAACCACAGGGTGGCACTACGACAAAATTGTGCATGCAACGTCAGGTCATGACTTTGTTACATCTAGCTAGTATCATGGCTGAACACTTTAGTTTAGTGAAAAAAACAGTTGTAAGACCATTGGGCTCACTCAATGTCAAAGGTTTTGTTCAATTTTGAGGCCAACTAGTGGTGCAGGCATATTATTTTTTGGGTATTGCCTCAGACTCTGCTCAGACATCAGTGTATCAAATCTGGTGAAAAAATGTCATTTCGTTGCGGAGGTATAACCATTTATGTGTAAAAACGACAAATTTTGGGGTAATTTTTCGTTTTTTGTAATTTTCTGCCATTTCTGATGAAAATTTTAACATAACGCCAATAGACTTTTTTGTTCAGAAGGTAATGCAATGTTCTTCCTATGGTCGTTTCGAGTCGATCGGAATAACCCTCGCGGAGTTATTCGCACGTGTTTTTTAAGCGCTATTTTCCTGTGCAGAACTAACTGTAAGGCGAAACCTGGCATGCTTGGTATCGTAGGACTCGGAAACAATTCAGGATGCTAAAAAACACAACTCCCATGAAAATCTCTTGACCACAGATAAAGTTATAGGCGTGAAAGTTGGAACCATTGCATAATCACAGTATTAAGTGCCATTTTCCCCGTTATAGCGCCATCTAGTGTCCGATCGGCGAGATTTTTATATCACGACCTTAGACCGATGGCCTACACATATGATTCAAGCCCCATGATGATATCTCAAACCGTTCTCGAGTTATGGCCGTTTAAATGTTCTAAGCTCCGCCCAGTTCGGTTTTTGGCCACTCCTCCCGTGTATGAATACAAATTTCAACTTTTTTTCGATAATTATTCATGTTCACACTCCACAGAGTCAATCAGCCTTGGTTAGGTTCAGATCGGACGAAAAACCTAGGACTAGTTCGCAAAAGTAGGTTTGAACGTTATCGCCAATAACTAACGAACCGTTTGATTGACAGCAACGCTTCAAGAGGCAAAGTTTTTCGTCATGAACCGATCTATCATATGATGTCATGTTTGTGTGTGTATGTCAAACGTCACGTGATACAGGCACCGAAAAACGGTATTACGCCCCCTAGTGGCCAAATGACACCATAATTCTTACAGACCTTCTGGAGCAGTACACGAACAAGCACAGTGAGTGTCGTTCCGATCGACCTTCGTTAACCCTGTCAAATCAGCCCTCACACTTCATTGGCCGATGACGGCCATGTTTTTGCAGATACGCCAATGTCCTTCTATACCCTCATGGTACATTGCACAAAGACACACTATACCAAATATGAAGTGTATCGGGCTTACGGTTGTGTAGTGATAGCCATTTTCGACCTCAAGCTTATTATAGCGCCACCTAGTGGCCAAAATCCGCGTATTTTTTCCTATGACCCCGGAGTGAGCTGATACACATGTGTACCAAACCGTGTTAAGATATCTCTAACCGTTCACGAGTTATAGCCATTTTCCTGGAGATAGTCTACTTCCGGTATTGAATTTTGGCGCCCCTTAGTGACACTGAAGCGAAATTACACATTCTGTTCGATAATTATTTACCTACTCACTCCACAGATTTCTCCTGCGTTGGAACGATTCCGATCGGGCGAAAAACCTAGGACTAGTTCATTTTGGCTTGAAATGCATATTATGCAAATTAGCGAAAAAATTTGCATACCGGAAATGAAATCGGAGATATACATTTTTTAAGTTTGGAGCCAGGGATTACAATGATACCAAACACTTGAGTGTAGGATGTCCGGTTTAGGAGTTATGAGCCCCAACGCGTCGGGCATTGCTATAGCGCCACCTATGGGCCGATTTGGCTGATTCACTGTATCTGAGTAGCCTGCTAATATACAACCAGTTGACCAAGTGGCAAGTTTCTACGACTTACGGTTTGTGCTGGGAGACGCGTTTTATGGCGGAAAAATAATAATAATAATAATAATAATAATAATAATAATAATAAAACAGACAAATACAATAGGTTTTCAGCACTTCGTGCTCGAAACCCTAATAATAATAATAATAATAATAATAATAAAACAGACAAATACAATAGGTTTTCAGCACTTCGTGCTCGAAACCCTAAATATAGCTGCAAGCAGCAATTGCCGGGTTTCGAGCTTTAAGGCAACGTCACAAACCTCACACGTCGCTTACCAGGTGGAGCAGTTACACCCGAACACAGCCACAATGAATGATAGACCACCTCGCTCCAGAAAAATGAAAGAGATGGTCAAAAAAAGATCATACAGACTATGTATGCTTACACACAGGTGCACCTATAAGACAAACATGTGATGTCCTTAATGTGACGTTATGAGGATAATTTGTTAACGAGAATTAGTTTTTCAGATTTATAACGTCACATACAATTCAGAAATGGCCGTGTTTAGTTGAACTACAAGGCCATTGAGTAGTGGTATGGTGCCATGGTGCAAACAGACTGCACACGTGTACATAAGACACAAACACAGCAGCGCAGCAGACCGCAAGGAGTGAACAGCAAACACAGCCGGAAAGATAATGCTTGTCTTATTTAATGTCTTCCTGAATTGTGTTATGATAACTCCAGGACTAAGCATAAGGCAAAACCTGGCATGTTTGGTATCGTTGGACTCTACAACAATTCAGGACTCCTGTGAAAAAAGTCCCATGAAAATACGGTGACTGCAGCCAAAGTTGTAGGCGTGTAAAATATGCTTCCGAAACTGCAGGCTCCCTCAGGTCCTGACTGCCATCAGAATTACCAAGTACCATGTCATTACGCATACGTTTGGTGAAGATACAACCTTAAATACATTAGTTATCAGCAAAAAACGGCTCTCATTTAGTGAAATCTCTCCATATAACCATTTATGTGTAAAAAACGACAAATTTTGAGGTAATTTTTCGTTTTTTGTAATTTTCGGCCATTTCTGATGGAAATTTTAACATAATGCCAATAGACTTTTTTGTTCAGAAGGTAATGCAATGTTCTTGCTATGTTAGTTTCGAGTTGATCAGAATAACCCTCGCGGAGTTATTCACGTGTGTTTTTTAAGCGCTATTTTCCTGTGCAGAACTAACTGTAAGGCGAAACCTGGCATGCTTGGTATCCTTGGACTCGGCAAAAATTCAGGATGCTAAAAAAACAACTCCCATGAAAATCTCTTGACCACAGATAAAGTTATAGGCGTAAAAGTTGTAACCATTGCATAATCACAGTATTTAGTGCCATTTTCCCAGTTGTAGCGCCATCTAGTGTCCGATCGGCGAGCTTTTTATATCACGACCTAAGACCGATGGCCTACACATATTATTCAAGCCCCATGATAATATCTCAAACCCCTCTCAAGTTATGGCCGTTTAAATATTCTAAGCTCCGCCCAGTTCGGTTTTTGGCCACTCCTTGCGTGTTTGAATACAAATTTCAACTTTTTTTCGATAATTATTCATATTCCCACTCCACAGAATCAATCAGCTTTCGTTAGGTTCAGATCGGATGAAAAACCTAGGACTAGTTCGCAAAAGTAGGTTTGAACGTTATCGCCAATAACTAACGAACCGTTTGATTGACAGCAACGCTTCAAGAGGCAAAGTTTTTCGTCATGAACCGATCTATCATATGATGTCATGTTTGTGTGTGTATGTCAAACGTCACGTGATACAGGCACCGAAATACGGTATTACGCCCCCTAGTGGCGAAATGACACCATAATTATTACAGACCTTCTGGAGCAGTACACGAACAAGCACAGTGAGTGTCGTTCCGATCGACCTTCGTTAACCCTGTCAAATCAGCCCTCACACTTTATTGGCCGATGACGGCCATGTTTTTGCAGATACGCCAATGTCCTTCTAGACCCTCATGGTACATTGCACAAAGACACACCATACCAAATATGAAGTGTAACGGGCTTACGGTTGTGTAGTGATAGCCATTTTCGACCTCAAGCTTATTATAGCGCCACCTAGTGGCCAAAATCCGCGTATTTTTTCCTGTGACCCGGGAGTGAGCTGATACACATGTGTACCAAACCGCGTTAAGATATCTCTAACCGTTCACGAGTTATAGCCATTTTCCTGGAGATAGTCTACTTCCGGTATTGAATTTTGGCGCCCCTTAGTGACACTGAAGCGAAATTACACATTCTGTTCGATAATTATTTACCTACTCACTCCACAGATTTCTCCTGCGTTGGAACGATTCAGATCGGGCGAAAAACCTAGGACTAGTTCATTTTGGCTTGAAATGCATATTATGCAAATTAGCGAAAAAATTTGCATACCGGAAATATAATCGGAGATATACATTTTTTAAGTTTGGAGCCAGGGATTACAATGATACCAAACACTTGAGTGTAGGATGTCCGGTTTAGGAGTTATGAGCCCCGACGCGTCGGGCATTGATATAGCGCCACCTATGGGCCGATTTGGCTGATTCACTGTATCTGAGTAGCCTGCTAATATACAACCAGTTGACCAAGTGGCAAGTTTCTACGACTTACAGTTTGTGCTGGGCGACGCGTTTTATGGCGGAAAAATAATAATAATAATAATAATAATTAAAGCTGCAAGCAGCGTTTACCGGGTTTCGAGCATTAAAGCACATACAACATGTCACATGTCGTCGACCAGGCTGATACACCACATCGCATCCAGAAAAACGTAAGAGATGGTCAGAAACGGTTCAGACAGACTATGTAGCTTACACACAGGTGCACCTATAGGACAAACATGTCACATCCTTAATGTTAAGTCAATCTGATAATTTGTTAACGAGAATTAGTTTTTCAGATTTATACCGTAAAATACAATTCAGAAATGGCCGTGTTTAGTTGAATTACAAGGCCATTGAGTCGGGTTCAAGCGATTTGGGACCTTAAGACCTTTAAGGGCATGCCTGTGTAGTTTTGCTGAATTGTACAAAATAAATTATAAAAAATAAGCTACCTCACACACCTGTTCAAAGTCATCAGCAAAAAAGGTGCTATCATTCAGTGAAATGTCTCCCTCTCTTCTCACGAAGCATTGACAAATAGAACACTGAATGAAATGTTTGTGGTGCTTACAGTGGCAAAACTTGGGTCACAAAATGTTAAAATAGTGTAAAAAAGTCAAACGAGCCGAACCCCATATCTCTACGATGTTCTGATACAAAGATACAGCTCTTGCTAAATGGTTGCTAGGGTATTCTGATTGGTTGGGAGTGAATTGCAATCCACCAATGGTTATACTCAAAGCCATGAAAGGCATAATCCACGATGACTCATGATTTTAGATATAAGGTTGCAGTATTTTTAAGTCAAAATAACAAATAACCACTAGGTGGCGCTATGAAAAACTTGTGCATGCAACGTCATGAATGTGTTACATCTAGCTAGTATCATGGCTATACACTTAAGTTTAGTGAAAAAAACTGTTGTATGACCATTGTGCTAGCTCAACGTCAAAGGTTTTGTTCAATTATAAGGCCAACTAGTGGTGCAGGCATACCATTTTTTTGTATTGCCTCAGACTCTGCTCAGACATCAGCGTATCAAATCTGGTAAAAAAATATCATTTCGTTGCGGAGTTATAACCATTTATGTGTAAAAAACACAAAATTTGGAGTAAATTTTTCGTTTTTTGCAATTTTCGGCCATTTCTGATGGAAATTTTAACATAATGCCAATAGAACTTTTTGTTCAGAAGGTAATACAATATTCTTCCTATGGTTGTTTCGAGTCGATCGGATGAACCCTCGCGGAGTTATTCGCGCATGTTTTTTAAGCGCTATTTTCCTGTGCAGAACCAACCGTAAAGCAAAACCTGGCATGCTTGGTATCGTTGGACTCGGCAACAATTCAGGACTTCAAGGAAAAACGTTGCATGAAAATACGTTAATCTCAGCCCAAGTTATAAGCATTATTCGATTCGTATGACCACTAGGTGGCGCTGTGACGAAACGATGCATGAAACCTCAGGCCATGACTCTCATCACAAGTACCAAGTGTCGTGTTGATACTTCATTCCTGTCCCCAGTTATAGCCAATAATGTTCTAGTGCCTGCCCACAATTCAGACGTTTGGGCGGGGCATGTTGACCCTGAGTCGAAAGTTCAACTTTTTTTTGATAATTATTGATATTCAAACTCCAAGGAACATTTTAGCACTGGAATGATTCCGATCGGGCGAAAAACCTAGGACTAGTTCGTTTTTATTTTTTTCGACAAAATCGAAAATAGAGGAAAATTTTTCATGACGGAAATGAAAACGGAGATATACATTTTTTAAGTTTGGAGCCAGGGATTACAATGATATCAAACACTTGAGTGTATGATGGCCGGTTTAGGAGTAATGAGCCCAAACGCGTCGGGCATTGCTATAGCGCCACCTATGGGCCGATTTGGCTGGTTCACTGTATCTGAGTAGCCTGCTAATATACAACCAGTTGACCAAGTGGCAAGTTTCTACGACTTACGGTTTGTGCTGGGCGACGCGTTTTATGGCGGAAAAATAATAATAATAATAATAATTAAAGCTGCAAGCAGCATTTACCGGGTTTCGAGCATTAAAGCACATCAGAGACGTCAGACGTTGTCGACCAGGCTGATACACCACATCGCATCCAGAAAAACGAAAGAGATGGTCAGAAACGGTTCATACAGACTATGTATGCTTACACACAGGTGCACCTATAGGACAAATAGGTCACATCCTTAATGTTAAGTCATTCCGATAATTTGTTAACGAGAATAAGTTTATCAGATTTATACCGTAACTTACAATTCAGAAATGGCAGTGTTTAGTTGAACTACAAGGCCATTGAGTCGTGGTATGGTGCAATGGTGTAAACAGACTGCAGACGTGCACATAAGGCACACACACAGCAACGCAACAAACCGCAAGGACCTACAGTGGACAGCAAACACAGCTGGAAAGATAATGCTTGACTTATTTAATGTCCTCCTTGATTGTGTTCTGATAACTCCAGGACTAAGCATAAGGCAAAACCTGGCATGTTTGGTATCGTTGGACTCTGCAACAATTCAGGACTCCTGTGAAAAAAGTCACATGAAAATACGGTAACTGCAGCCAAAGTTCTAGGCGTGTAAAATATGCGTCCGACCACTAGGTGGCGGTGCACCGAAACTGCAGGCTCCCTCAGGCCCTGACTGCCATCAGAATTACCGAGTACCATGTCATTACGCATACGTTTGGAGAAGATACAACCTTAAATACATTAGTTATCAGCAATAAACGGCTCTCATTCAGTGAAATCTCTCCGCTCTCTACTCACTTTTAAGTGAAAATAACAAATAACCACAGGATGGCGCTATGACAAAATTGTGCATGCAACGTCAGGTCATGACTTTGTTACATCTAGCTAGTATCATGGCTGCACACTTTAGTTGAGTAAAAAACAGTTGTAAGACCATTGGGCTCGATCAACGTCAAAGGTTTTGTTCAATTATGAGGCCAACTGCAGGCATACCATTTTTTTTGTATTGCCCCAGACTCTTCTTAAACATCAGCGTATCAAATCTGGTGAAAAAAGTCATTTTGTTGCGGAGGTATAACCATTTATGTGTAAAAAACGACAAATTTTGAGGTAATTTTTCGTTTTTTGTAATTTTCGGCCATTTCTGATGAAAATTTTAACATAATGCCAATAGACTTTTTTGTTCAGAAGGTAATGCAATGTTCTTCCTATGGTCGTTTCGAGTCGATCAGAATAACCCTCGCGGAGTTATTCGCGCGTGTTTTTTAAGCGCTATTTTCCTGTGCAGAACTAATTGTAAGGCAAAACCTGGCATGCTTGGTATCGTTGGACTCGGCAACAATTCAGGATGCTAAAAAACAACTCCCATGAAAATCTCTTGACCACAGATAAAGTTATAGGCGTAAAAGTTGTAACCATTGCATAATCACAGTATTTAGTGCCATTTTCCCCGTTATAGCGCCATCTAGTTTCCGATCGGCAAGCTTTTTATATCACGACCTTAGACCGATGGCCTACACATATTATTCAAGCCCCATGATGATATCTAAAACCCCTCTCAAGTTATGGCCGTTTAAATGTTCTAAGCTCCGCCCAGTTCGGTTTTTGGCCACTCCTTGCGTGTATGAATACAAATTTCAACTTTTTTTTGATAATTATTCATATTCACACTCCACAGAGTCAATCAACCTTGGTTAGGTTCAGATCGGACGAAAAACCTAGGACTAGTTCGCAAAAGTAGGTTTGAACGTTATCGCCAATAACTAACGAACCGTTTGATTGACAGCAATGCTTCAAGAGGCAAAGTTTTTCGTCATGAGCCGATCTATCAAATGATGTCATGTTTGTGTGTGTATGTCAAACGTCACGTGATACAGGCACCAAAATACGGTATTATGCCCCCTAGTGGCCAAATGACACCGTAATTCTTACAGGCCTTCAGGAGCAGTACACGAAGAAGCACAGTGCGTTTCGTTCCAATCGACCTTTGTTAACCCTGTCAAATCAGTCCTCAACCTTCATTGGCCGATGACGGCCATGTTTTTGGAGATACGCCAATGTCCTTCTATACCCTCATGGTACATTGCACAAAGACACACCATACCAAATATGAAGTGTATCGGGCTTACGGTTGTGTAGTGATAGCCATTTTCGACCTCAAGCTTATTATAGCGCCACCTAGTGGCCAAAATCCGCGTGTTTTTTTCCTGTGACCCCGGAGTGAGCTGATACACATGTGTACCAAACCGTGTTAAGATATCTCTAACCGTTCACGAGTTATAGCCATTTTCCTGGAGATAGTCTACTTCCGGTATTGAATTTTGGCGCCCCTTAGTGACACTGAAGCGAAATTACACATTCTGTTCGATAATTATTTACCTACTCACTCCACAGATTTCTCCTGCGTTGGAACGATTCCGATCGGGCGAAAAACCTAGGACTAGTTCATTTTGGCTTGAAATGCATATTATGCAAATTAGCGAAAAAATTTGCATACCGGAAATGAAATCGGAGATATACATTTTTTAAGTTTGGAGCCAGGGATTACAATGATACCAAACACTTGAGTGTAGGATGTCCGGTTTAGAAGTTATGAGCCCCAACGCGTCGGGCATTGCTATAGCGCCACCTATGGGCCGATTTGGCTGATTCACTGTATCTGAGTAGCCTGCTAATATACAACCAGTTGACCAAGTGGCAAGTTTCTACGACTTACGGTTTGTGCTGGGCGACGCGTTTTATGGCGGAAAAATAATAATAATAATAATAATAATAATAATAATAATAATAAAACAGACAAATACAATAGGTTTTCAGCACTTCGTGCTCGAAACCCTAAATATAGCTGCAAGCAGTGATTAGCGGGGTTCAAGCGATCTGGGACGTTAAAGGGGTCATAGCGTGAAAATCTCACTTTTCCATGTGGAAGTGCTATAATTGGGTCCCCAGTTCTTCTATCAACCTAGACAACGTAAAACAGATCAACCCAGTAACTTTCTTTGGGAAAACCATTCTCTGTAAGCATGTGAAAATTTACGTAGTTCAAATTTGACCTGTTTTGTGAGGTAGGTAGCAAAGTGAATTACAATAATACTGCCCCCTTTATCTGCACTATCCAACCACAGCACTGCCATTTAGTGCAGAGAGAAAGAAGGGAAAAAAATAATTGACCTCACAATTGAGATTCAATTACAACAAACCACCATCATTGTGATTAGTGTTTGCATTTCATCCACTCATTTGCATTTTAAAGGTAACAGCCAAAAACGGCACACTTTTGCTCCGGCCTACAAAGTGTCAATTTTAACATGCAATCATAAATGGTCTGTGGAGTATTTTGAGGTAACACTTCACATACACACTCTGGGGACACAAACAATTTATTTTACATCTTAATAAAATCTCATAATATGACCCCTTTAAGGGCATGCCTGTGTAGATTTGCTGCTACTTAGAATCTGGAATACTAACATGTTACCAATTTTCTGTAGAGAATATGATGTGGTGCATGCCATGGCAAGATTTGCCACACAAAAGGTTTCAAAAATTGTTAACAAGAGACAAAACAGCCCACCACAAGTTCTCTACGATGTTCTGATATAGAGATATACGTCTCACAGGGCTAACCTACAGTATAACACAGCAATGGTGAAGAATAAGCTAACACACACACAGAAGCAGAAATGGCAGGGTTAGGAAATAATACTTTGAAATAAATGACCAATCTCCATATGCTTGGTGTCCTTGAAGATTCCATCAACCTATTTAAATGTTTAAGCCTTGTCCGATTGTCACATGACTGTTAAAACGGATACCAACAGAATGATTGATGAAATGTTATTTTAACATAATAATAGGGACTTCATAAATCATGTATCCATTGATGAAACCTGTGAACACATATTGGATTTGGAAACAATAAAGCAATGTTACATATTTTAATAAAAACATTTTCAGGCTCTGTCATGTTAAATTGTCAAATAGTGGTATAGCTCTGCAATCATTGGTATGTGATTATAGGCTGGGCCAATACATAACTGATCCAACTATGTTTTCAATATCAAATTCTGTCAATAACAAATGTCATGTCATTTAGTAGACTTGCAGCATATTTGCTGGTGAGCATTTGTCTGTGGTCACTTTCATAAAGTGCAGCCATTTAGTTGGGTTCTGGCAGGTCATTTGTGTGAATAATATCCAAATGCATTATTACGTGAAGTTTTGGGCTGCAATATTTTAAAAAGAACGTATAAAAATGTAACTACTTTGTATTATACATCATGTCATGACACGTTTATGTCATGGAAGGTAGACTAGAATCCTAATGCTACTGATGTAAATACAGCCAGACATACAGTCTTGTTCAAAATAATAGCAGTACAATGTGACTAACCAGAATAATCAAGGTTTTTAGTTTATTTTTTATTGCTACGTGGCAAACAAGTTACCAGTAGGTTCAGTAGATTCTCAGAAAACAAATGAGACCCAGCATTCATGATATGCACGCTCTTAAGGCTGTGCAATTGGGCAATTAGTTGAATTAGTTGAAAGGGGTGTGTTCAAAAAAATAGCAGTGTGGTATTCAATCACTGAGGTCATCAATTTTGTGAAGAAACAGGTGTGAATCAGGTGGCCCCTATTTAAGGATGAAGCCAACACTTGTTGAACATGCATTTGAAAGCTGAGGAAAATGGGTCGTTCAAGACATTGTTCAGAAGAACAGCGTACTTTGATTAAAAAGTTGATTGGAGAGGGGAAAACCTATAAAGAGGTGCAAAAATGATAGGCTGTTCAGCTAAAATTATCTCCAATGCCTTAAAATGGAGAGCAAAACCAGAGAGACGTGGAAGAAAACGGAAGACAACCATCAAAATGGATAGAAGAATAACCAGAATGACAAAGGCTCAGCCAATGATCACCTCCAGGATGATCAAAGACAGTCTGGAGTTACCTGTAAGTACTGTGACAGTTAGAAGACGTCTGTGTGAAGCTAATCTATTTTCAAGGATCCCCCGCAAAGTCCCTCTGTTAAAAAAAGGCATGTGCAGAAGAGGTTACAATTTGCCAAGGAACACATCAACTGGCCTAAAGAGAAATGGAGGAACATTTTGTGGACTGATGAGAGTAAAATTGTTCTTTTTGGGTCTAAGGGCCACAGGCAGTTTGTGAGACGACCCCCAAACTCTGAATTCAAGGCACAGTATACAGTGAAGACAGTGAAGCATGGAGGTGCAAGCATCATGATATGGGCATGTTTCTCCTACTATGGTGTTGGGCCTATTTATCGCATACCAGGGATCATGGATCAGTTTGCATATGTTAAAATACTTGAAGAGGTCATGTTGCCCTATGCTAAAGAGGACATGCCCTTGAAATGGTTGTTTCAACAAGACAATGACCCAAAACACACTAGTAAATGGGCAAAGTCTTGGTTCCAAACCAACAAAATTTATGTTATGGAGTGGCCAGCCCAATCTCCAGACCTTAATCCAATTGAGAACTTGTGGGGTGATATCAAAAATGCTGTTTCTGAAGCAAAACCAAGAAATGTGAATGAATTGTGGAATGTTGTTAAAGAATCATGGAGTGGAATAACAGCTGAGAGGTGCCACAAGTTGGTTGACTCCATGCCACACAGATGTCAAGCAGTTTTAAAAAACTGTGGTCATACAACTAAATATTAGTTTAGTGATTCACAGGATTGCTAAACCCCAGAAAAAAAAATGTTTGTACAAAATAGTTTTGAGTTTGTACAGTCAAAGGTAGACACTGCTATTTTTTTGAACACACCCCTTTCAACTAATTGCCCAATTGCACAGCCTTAAGAGCGTGCATATCATGAATGCTGGGTCTTGTTTGTTTTCTGAGAATCTACTGAACCTACTGGTAACTTGTTTGCCACGTAACAATAAAAAATATACTAAAAACCTTGATTATTCTGGTTAGTCACATTGTACTGCTATTATTTTGAACAAGACTGTATATCATCTTGATAGCAGCAATTCATTTCTGATTATGCTCAGAGTTTTGGGGATAATGGAAAACTTTAATCCATATCTTTATGATTTCCTTTAAACATGCATGCTGCAATTCAATCGTACAAATGGCACCTACACCACTGTGTGACATCACATGAAATCTATGCATACAACAGCAGATATTCAAATTCATTACATTTTGTACTTGATAAATCTATACACACAGAGGACAGAAAAAATTTACTACACTGATTTTATTTTTGTTGACTGAAAAACCTAGGATGAGTTTTGAAAAATTGTTTTTGTAATTTAAACTTAAACAACTAAAGGAATAAGACTTACAATTGGTGATCAAAATTTGGCATTTATATTGGCTCACAGACTACAGGAAATTGTACTGCATTGGCTTTACTGTTGTTGAGTGAAAAACCAAGTATTAGTTCACAAAATATTTTTTTTCATATAAACATGAACATCTAGAGCAATGGTTCTCTACTCTGTTTCTGGAGGACCACTGCTCTGCACATTTTGTATGTTTCTCTCATCTGACACAATCAGTTTAGTTCATAGAAATCTCTACTAGTGTGCTGATTATTTGAAGCAGGTGTGTTGAGAACCACTGATCTGTTTACTTTGCACACATTGTGTTAGACGCAAAGATTTTCAGAAAGATGAACTAAAAATCCTCACAGAGACTTGAGAACATAAAACAAACAGGCCCATCAGTTTAGTTGTAATCTCACACCATTTCGCTTGACTCGTACATGGTAAATGCTGGTTGGCTGTTGGTTGGCATGTTTTCTAAGATATGTAATTATCCTAATAGACCATTATAAGAATCTGAAAGCATATGTTATGTGCAAAATAACAAGTAGGTCAGACAAATATTTATGTGTCGTATACATATGCTATAGTCATCGTTCTTTGTTCTTAGTTTATAGCGCCACCTAGTGGACAATCTCTGCAATTTTTTGCATGTGACCTCGGCCTAGGTCTATACATATGTGTACCAAGTTTTGTGTTGATATCTCATTCCTATCATAAATGATAGCCATTTAAGTATTTGTGCCCCCGCCTCTTCGTACTTTTGACCATGGTGTTGAGACGACGAGTGCAAAGTTCAACTTTTTTGATAATTATTGATATTCAGTGTCTAAGGAATATTCCAGCACTGGATTGGTTCAGATCGGTCAAAAAACCTAGGACTAGTTCGCAAAAGTAGGTTTAAAAGAAAATGATGAATATCTCACAAACGATTCGACTGAGACAAGTGCTTCTTGAGGCAATGTTGTTCATTTTAAGTACCTCTATTAAATGATATGAGGATCTTGTTGATATCTGAAACACTGCATAATACACAATCACTTAAACACTGAAAAAACGTGATAGCGCCCCCCGGAGGCCGAATTTTTTCTTACTCTGCACAGACCTTCATGGCCAAGAGACAAACAGGCCCACCGCGTTTCGTTTCGATCGGCCTCCGTTAACCCTGCCTAATAGCTGCTTTTTCTTGATTGGCCGATGGCGGCCATGTTTTTTGACCTACGCGAAATTCCTTTGAGACATAGATAGCACCCTAGACCAGGAGCACCGGTGCCAAATCTCAAGTTGTTCGGTTCCATATTTCTCTGGTTACAGCCCTTCAAAGTTGAGGTGGTGTTATAGCGCCAACTAGTGGTCAAGCGACGCAATTTTTTTCACGTGACCCCAGAATAGTCCGATGTATATGTGTACCAAATTTGGTTTCGATACCTCTTTCCAGTCCCAAGTTATAGTCATTTAAGTCCAAGAAGCTCCGCCCATTGGGGGCGTTTGGGCGTGGCTTGACGACGACGAGTATAAAGTTCAACTTTTTTTGATAACTTTTTATATTCACACTCCAAGGAATATTACAGCACTGGAACGGTTCCGATCGGACAAAAAACCTAGGACTAGTTCATTTTTATTTTTTTCGACAAAATCGAAAATAGCGGAAAATTTTTAATGACGGAAATGAAATCGGAGATATACATTTTGTTCGTCTTGACGCAAGGAATCCAGGGATATAAGACACTTGACATTAGGACAAGAATTGTGGAAGTTATGAGCATCAACGCGTTTGCCATCGCTATAGCGCCCCCCATAGGCCGATTGTGGTGACACTCTGTCAACTTCGCGCACGAATGAGACCTACCATTTGGCCAAGTCTCAAGTCTCTAGGCCTTACGGTTTGGTCTGCACGTTCCGTTTTACGGCAGAAGAAAAATAATAAATAGAACAAGCAGCGATTAGCGGGGTTCAAGCAATCTGGGACCTTAAAGGGGTCATAGCGTGAAAATCTGACTTTTTCCATGTGTAAGTGCTATAATTGGATCCCCAGTGCTTATATCAACCTAGAAAACATGAAAAAGATAAAAAATAAAATAATCGAGAGCACAATTGAGTTTCAATTACAACAAACCACCATCATTGTGATCAGTGTTTGCATTTCATCCGCTCATTTGCATTTTAAATGAAACACCCAAAAACGGCACACTTTTGCTCAGGCCTACAAAGTGTCAATTTTAACATGCTATAATAAATTAGCTGTGGAGTATTTTCAGCTAACACTTCACATACACACTCTGGGGACACCAACGATTCATTTTACATCTTAAAAAACTCATAATATGACCCTTTAAGACCTTTAAGGGCATGCCTGTTTAGATTTGCTGCTTTGTTATCAAATATACTTAGAATATGAAATACTAACATGTTACCAAATTAGGTAAATTAGGTAAAAGAGAAAATGATGTGGTGCATGCCATTGCAAGATTTGCCACACAAAATGTTTCAAAAATTGTTAACATGAGACAAAACAGCCCACCACAATTTCTCTATGATGTTCTTATATATAGAGATATAAGTCTCACAGGGCTAACCTATAACACAGCAATGATTTAGAATAAGCTAACACACATACATGCATTTACACACAGAAGCAGAAATGGCAGAGTTAGGAAATAAGACTTTGAAATAAATCAACAATCTCCATATGCTTGATGTCCTTCAAGAGTTTATCAACCTATTTAAATGTTTCGCCTTTGTCAGAATGTCGCTTGACTGTAAAAACAGATACCGTCAGAATGATTGATAAAATGTTTATTTAACATAATAATAAATGACTTCATAAAGTTAAATCATGTATCCATTGATGAAACGTGAACACAATTTCATTGGGTATACATTTTTGAATAATAAATAATAATTTTACAATTAATTTAACATAAAATTAGTAGTGAATATTGTAAAGGAAAAAAGATGGACACATTTTTAATTCAAATCCTAATAAGCATGCTCTTAAGTATGTTAATGAGGGTCTGTGTTTCACACAGAGAGTATATAAGAGAATACTGATTTTTGGATTTGGAAACAATAAAGCAATGTTACATATTTTAATAGAAACATTTTTAGGCTGTCATGTTAAATTGTCAAATAGTGGTATAGCTCTGCAATCATTGGCATGTGATTTTAGGGTGGGCCAATAAATAACTTATCCAGATATGTTTTCAATATCAAATTGTGTCAATAACAAATGTCATGTCATTTAGAAGATTTGCAGCATATTTGCTGGTGAGCATTTGACTGTGTTCACTTTCATAAAGTGCAACTATTTAGTTGGGTTCTAGCAGGTCATGTATGTGAATAATAACCAATTGCATTATTACATGAAGTTTTGGGTGTAATATTTTAAAAAGAACGTATAAAAATTAACTATATTAAACATCATGTCAGGACACGTTTATGTCATGGAAGGTAGAATAGAATACTAATGCTACTGATGTAAATACAGCCAGACATATATCCTCTTGACAGCAGCAATTCATTTCTGATGATCAGTGATGGGAGTAACGCGTTACAAATTCCACTACTTTTATCAGTAACGAGCATGTAACTAAGTATTTTTTTAAATCAAGTAACGCAATTACAATTACTGAAATTTAAATGAGTTCGTTACTCGCGTTACTCTATTTTGGAAAAAAAACACTTACAGACAAGACATTTCTGATTTACGTCGCATGACCGTGGTGGGCGGCGCAATGAATCATTAAACTTCATCATAGCCAGGGTTGCCAGGTCCAAGAAAAAATTCCAGCCCAATGACAACTTAAAACCCGCCCAAAAGGAATGAAAACTAGCCCAATTTTTACATTTGTCCAATCACAGTTGAAAACTCCGCTATTACAACAAAGACTCTAAAATAAACTCTTACTATTGCTTTTAATGTACTTTCCATGCAGATGAAAATGTTCTTAATGCACTTAAGGTGTCATCTGTTCTAAACAAAAAAAACTACTTTAGTATTTCTTAAGATTATCTTTAGTACATCTAAGTGTACCCAACTGTGCCATTTTAAGACAGTATGAACTTGGCCTTTTAACATACTCTCTACGTATTTAAAATGTTCTATTTAACTTGAAAAGATCATACAAAGATGGCTTCACGTGGTCTGTAAATATCCTCTCAGTATAGACGTAACTCCTTACGTAAGGTAATTTCTTGTTTCTGACGTGATATTAAGAGCAAAATGTGCCCCTCCACTCACTTTTCCACTGACTTCCTGATGCTGCAGCTGTCCTTGGGTTGACATGTATTGCTTATGGGATTAATGCACATTAGGAAAATAAAGAACGTTCATTTTATAAGTCCACAGATAAACATTTTCGTGGCCGCGGCACATTATAAAACTAGCCCAAAAAACCGCAACCCGCGGCTCCGAAATTTTTCCCGCAACTGTATTTTCAAAATAGCCCAATTGTGCGGGAAAACCGCCAAACCTGGCAACACTGATCATAGCTGACAGTGCGTATAGAATGAACATGAAAAATATAAACGGGACAACATACCTTTATTTAAAAATTGTGATCAAGCCATAATCCATCCGGTCTCATGTTTATAAATGATCTTTGCCATGCAATTCCATGACATTAACTGCCATTTGTTGTCCATAAAAGCAATACATCTGAGAAATGTTAATATATATCTTAGATGTTTACATCGGCCTTCATGGAAGAGAACGATCCGCGATTGTTGTTTCCAGAACAATATTCACACTGCGCTTCATCCTGCTGGGATGACAACTGTTAAAACTCCATAGTATGTGTGAGTGCGAATTAAGTTTCAGTTTTGGTTTCACTTGCTCCGTATCCGACAAAACGATCCACTCGCTGTGTCCATCTGACAAAATCATCCACGTACTCCGTCTTCTGATTAAATATCTTCCTTTAATCCTGAGTATCATTTAAATCCAACAGAAACATATACAAACAATATATGACCAAAGAGCGCACTACCACCGCAAGCTTCACACGCTGTGTCCCAATTCCATGGCCACGCCCTGCTAAGCATGCGACCTACAAAGGTGAGCACTCGGTCTTTCAAGGTGGAAGCCTCAGAAGTTCGCGAAGAGAACTGAAATGAGACGGGCTAACCTTCGGAGGACCCATAATTTGCGTCACCTGCTGCACGCGCACCGCGCCTGTCAGCAGGACACAGCGGAGACGTTTCTAACTTATTAAAATAAATATGGAATCAGAAAAATTATAATTTATTTTAGAAAATATGACATGTTGACTCAATTGTCTCTAAATTTTTAAAGAGACACTACACAATTTTAACACATTATATATTTTTGTAAACACACAGAATATTTGTCTAAATGGTCTAAATGATATACATAAAAAACTAAGCTTATATTAAGATAATTTCCAACAAAAATATTCAAAGGTTGAATCTAAAGCAATATAGGCTCCTACAGTATGTGATATATTAGTCTTACATGTAAAATAGCCCATTCATATCATTTTATTGTTTGACTGTACTGGTCATATTTACATTTAAAAAACAGACATAAAAGTAACTTAAAAGTTACTTTCCCTAGTAACTAATTACTTTTGATATACAGTAACTGACAGAGTAACTCAATTACTTTTAAAAGAAGTAACTAGTAACTGTAACTAATTACTAATTTTCAGTAACTTGCCCAACACTGCTGATGATGCTCAGAGTTTTGGGTAAAATGGAAAACTTTAATCCATATCTTTATGATTTCCTATAAACATGCGTGCTGCAATTCAGTCGTACAAATGACACCTACACCACTGTGTGACATCACATGAAATCTTTGCATACAACAGCAGGTATTCAAATTCATTACATTTTGTATTTGATATATCTTTACACACAAAGGACAGAAAAAATGTACTATACTGATTTTATTGTTGTTGACTGAAAACCCTAGGAGTAATTTTGAAAAGTTGTTTTTGTAATTCAAACTTAAACAACTAAAGGAATAAGACTTACAATTGGTGATCACAATTTGGCATTTATATTGTCTCACAGACTACAGGAAATTGTACTGCATTGTCTTTACTGTTGTTGAGTGAAAAACCAAGTATTAGTTAACAAAATAGTTTTTTCATATAAACATAAACATCTAGAGCAGTGTTTCTCTACTCCATTTCTGGTGGACCACTGCTCTGCACATTTTGAATATTTCTCTCATCTGACATAATCAGTTTAGTTCATAGAGATCTCTACTATTGTGCTAATTATTTGAAGCAGGTGTGTTGAGAACCACTGATCTAGAGAACTTTTACTTCACACACATTTTTTCAGAAAGATGAACCTGAAAGTAGATTTTATATGCAAATAAAAATTACGTCAGACCAATACTTATATATCATATACATATGCTATAGACATTGTTCATTGTTCTCATGTTATAGCACCACCTAGTGGACAATCTCTGCCATTTTTTGCAGTTGCTATGAATATAAATGGCATCGACTTTACCATATATGGTGGCAGACAAGGCACAGTATGTTGCTAATTGTTTAGCCCTCTTTTGGGGCATCCTAAGTTGTTGTAGCCCTGATACAACCAGCATGTGTATATGGCCTAAAACACACACACACACACACACACACACACACACACACACACACACACACACACACACACACACACACACACACACACACATTTATAAAAGCAAGCAGAAATCGCAATGTTGGACAATAAGACTTAATACTCACATACAACAATATACAAAGGAATAACATTGAGAACCACTGATCTAGGGGACAGTTAACGTAACACCCGTTGTTCTAGATGCAAATATTTCCGGAATGATGAGCCAAAAATCCTCACAGACACTTGAGAACATAAGACAAACAGGCCCATCAGTTTAGTTGTAATCACACACCATTACACTGGACTCGTACATGGTTAATGCTGGCTGGCTGTTGGTCTCATGTTTTCTAAGATATGTAATTATCCTAATAGACCCTTATAAGAATCTGAAAGCAGATGTTAAGTGCAAAATAACAAGTAGGTCAGACAAATATTTATGTGTCGTATACATATGCTATAGTCATCGTTCTTTGTTCTTAGGTTATAGCGCCACCTAGTGGACAATCTCTGCAATTTTTTGCATGTGACCTCGGCCTAGGTCTATACATATGTGTACCAAGTTTCGTGTTGATATCTGATTCCTATCATAAATGATAGCCATTTAAGTATTTGTTGCACCGCCTGTTCGTACTTTTAACCGTGGTGTTGCGACGAAAAGTGCAAAGTTCAACTTTTTTTTGATAATTATTGATATTCAGTGTCTAAGGAATATTCCAGCACTGGATTGGTTCAGATTGGTCAAAAAACCTAGGACTAGTTCGCGAAAGTAGGTTTAAAAGAAAATGATGAATATCTAACAAACGATTCGACTGAGACAAATGCTTCTTGAGGAAAAGTTGTTCATTATAAGTACCTCTATTAAATGATATGAAGATCTTGTTGATATCTGAAACACTGCATAATACACAATCACTTAAACACTGAAAAAACGCGATAGCGCCTCCCGGAGGCCGAATTTTTTCTTACTCTGCACAGACCTTCATGGCCAAGAGACAAACAGGCCCAATGCGTTTCGTTTTGATCGGCCTCTGTTAACCCTGTCTAATAGCTGCTTTTTCTTGACTGGCCGATGGCGGCCATGTTCTTTTAGCTACGCGAAATTCCTTTTAGACATAGATAGTACCCTAGACCAGGAGCACCGGTGCCAAATCTTAAGTTGATCGGTTCCATATTTCTCTGGTTACAGCCCTTCAAAGTTGAGGTGGTGTTATAGCGCCAACTAGTGGTCAAGCAATGCAATTTTTTTCACGTGACCCCAGAATAGTCCGCTGTATATGTGTACCAAATTTGGTTTCGATACCTCTTTCCAGTCCCAAGTTATAGTCATTTAAGTCCAAGAAGCTCCGCCCATTGGGGCGTTTGGGCGTGGCTTGACGACGACAAGTATAAAGTTCAACTTTTTTTTGATAACTTTTTATATTCACACTCCAAGGAATATTACAGCACTGGAACGGTTCCGATCGGACAAAAAACCTAGGACTAGTTCATTTTTATTTTTTTCGACAAAATCGAAAATAGCGGAAATTTTTTAATGACGGAAATGAAATCGGAGATATACATTTTGTTCGTCTTGACGCAAGGAATCCAGGGATATAAGACACTTGACATTAGGACAAGAATTGTGGAAGTTATGAGCATCAACGCGTTTGCCATCGCTATAGCGCCCCCCATAGGCCGATTGGGGTGACACTCTGTCAACTTCGCGCACGAATGAGACCTACCATTTGGCCAAGTCTCAAGTCTCTAGGCCTTACGGTTTGGTCTGCACGTTCCGTTTTACGGCAGAAGAAAAATAATAAATAGAATAATAATAAAAATCCATACAAATACAATAGGGTTTCAGCCCTACGGGCTTGAACCCCTAATTAAAGCTGCAAGCAGCATTTACCGGGTTTCGAGCATTAAAGCACGTCAGAGACGTCAGACGTCGTCGACCAGGCTGATACACCACATCGCATGCAGAAAAACGAAAGAGATGGTCAGAAACGGTTCATACAGACTATGTATGCTTACACACAGGTGCACCTATAGGACAAATATGTCACGTCCTTAATGTTAAGTCATTCAGATAATTTGTTAACGAGAATTAGTTTTTCAGATTTATACCGTAACATACAATTCAGAAATGGCCGTGTTTAGTTGAACTACAAGGCCATTGAGTCGTGGTATGGTGCAATGGTGTAAACAGACTGCACAAGTGTACATAAGAAACAAACACAGCAGCGCAGCAGACCGCAAGGACCTACAGTGAACAGCAAACACAGCTGGAAAGATAATGCTTGACTTATTTAATGTCCTCCTGAATTGTGTTATGATAACCCCAGGACTAAGCACAAGGCAAAACCTGGCATGTTTTGTATCGTTGGACTCTGCAACAATTCAGGACTCCTGTGAAAAAAGTCCCATGAAAATACGGTGACTGCAGCCAAAGTTGTAGGCATGTAAAATATGCGTCCGAAACTGCAGGCTCCCTCAGGTCCTGACTGCCATCAGAATTACCAAGTACCATGTCATTACGCATACGTTTGGTGAAGATACAACCTTAAATACATTAGTTATCAGCAAGAAAACGGCTCTCATTCAGTGAAATCTCTCCGCTCTCTACTCACTTCTAAGTGAAAATAACAAATAAGCACAGGGTGGCGCTACGACAAAATTGTGCATGCAACGTCAGGTCATACCTTTCTTACATCTAGCTAGTATCATGGCTAAACACTTCAGTTTAGTGAAAAAACTGTTGTAAGACCATTGGGCTCGCTCAATGTCAAAGGTTTTGTTCAATTATGAGGCCAACTAGTGGTGCAGGCATATTATTTTTTGGGTATTGCCTCAGACTCTGCTCAGACATCAGCGTATCAAATCTGGTGAAAAAATGTCATTTCGTTGCGGAGGTATAACCATTTATGTGTAAAAACGACAAATTTTGGGGTAATTTTTCGTTTTTTGTAATTTTCGGCCATTTCTGATGAAAATTTTAAAATAACGCCAATAGACTTTTTTGTTCAGAAGGTAATGCAATGTTCTTCCTATGGTCGTTTTGAGTCGATCGGAATAACCCTCGCGGAGTTATTCGCGCGTGTTTTTTAAGCGCTATTTTCCTGTGCAGAACTAACTGTAAGGCGAAATCTGGCATGCTTAGTATCGTAGGACTCGGAAACAATTCAGGATGCTAAAAAAGCAACTCCCATGAAAATGTCTTGACCACAGATAAAGTTATAGGCGTGAAAGTTGTAACCATTGCATAATCACAGTATTTAGTGCCATTTTCCCCGTTATAGCGCCATCTAGTGTCCGATCGGCGAGCTTTTTATATCACGACCTTAGACCGATGGCCTACACATATTATTCAAGCCCCATGATGATATCACAAACCCCTCTCGAGTTATGGCCGTTTAAATGTTCTAAGCTCCGCCCAGTTTGGTTTTTGGCCACTCCTCGCGTGTATGAATACAAATTTCAACTTTTTTTTGATAATTATTCATATTCACACTCCACAGAGTCAATCAGCCTTGGTTAGGTTCAGATCGGACGAAAAACCTAGGACTAGTTCGCAAAAGTAGGTTTGAACGTTATCGCCAATAACTAACGAACCGTTTGATTGACAGCAACGCTTCAAGAGGCAAAGTTTTTCGTCATGAGCCGATCTATCATATGATGTCATGTTTGTGTGTGTATGTCAAACGTCACGTGATACAGACAACAAAATACGGTATTACGCCCCCTAGTGGCCAAATGACACCGTAATTCTTACAGGCCTTCAAGAGCAGTACACAAAGAAGCACAGTGCGTTTTGTTCCGATCGACCCTTGTTAACCCTGTCAAATCAGTCCTCAACTTTCATTGGCCGATGACGGCCATGTTTTTGGAGATACGCCAATGTCCTTCTAGACCCTCATGGTACATTACACAAAGACACACCATACCAAATATGAAGTGTATGGGGCTTACGGTTGTGTAGTGATAGCCGTTTTCGACCTCAAGCTTATTATAGCGCCACCTAGAGGCCAAAATCCGCGTATTTTTTCCTGTGACCCGGGAGTGAGCTGATACACATGTGTACCAAACCGCATTAAGATATCTCTAACCGTTCACGAGTTATAGCCATTTTCCTGGAGATAGTCTACTTCCGGTATTGTATTTTGGCGCCCCTTAGTGACACTGAAGCGAAATTACACATTCTGTTCGATAATTATTTACCTACTCACTCCACAGATTTCTCCTGCGTTGGAACGATTCCGATCAGGCGAAAAACCTAGGACTAGTTCATTTTGGCTTGAAATGCATATTATGCAAATTAGCGAAAAAATTTGCATACCGGAAATGAAATCGGAGATATACATTTTTTAAGTTTGGAGCCAGGGATTACAATGATACCAAACACTTGAGTGTAGGATGTCCGGTTTAGGAGTTATGAGCCCAAACGCGTCGGGCATTGCTATAGCGCCACCTATGGGCCGATTTGGCTGATTCACTGTATCTGAGTAGCCTGCTAATATACAACCAGTTGACCAAGTGGCAAGTTTCTACGACTTACGGTTTGTGCTGGGCGACGCGTTTTATGGCGGAAAAATAATAATAATAATAATAATAAATATAGCTGCAAGCAGCAATTCCCGGGTTTCGAGCTTTAAGGCAACGTCAAAAACCTCACACTTTGCTTACCAGGCTGAGCAGTTAAACCCGAACACAGCCACAATGAATGTTAGACCACCTCGCTCCAGAAAATGAAAGAGATGGTCAAAAAAGGATCATACAGACTATGTATGCTTACACACAGGTGCACCTATAAGACAAACATGTAATGTCCTTAATGTGACGTTATGAGGATAATTTGTTAAGGAGAATTAGTTTTTCAGATTTATAACGTTACATACAATTCAGAAATGGCCGTGTTTAGTTGAACTACAAGGCCATTGAGTCGTGGTATGGTGCAATGGTCCAAACAGACTGCACACGTGTACATAAGAAACAAACACAGCAGCGCAGCAGACCGCAAGGACCTACAGTGAACAGCAAACACAGCTGGAAAGATAATGCTTGACTTATTTAATGTCCTCCTGAATTGTGTTATGATAACCCCAGGACTAAGCACAAGGCAAAACCGGGCATGTTTGGTATCGTTGGACTCTGCAACAATTCAGGACTCCTGTGAAAAAAGTCCCATGAAAATACGGTGACTGCAGCCAAAGTTGTAGGCGTGTAAAATATGCGTCCGTAACTGCAGGCGCCCTCAGGTCCTGACTGCCATCAGAATTACCGAGTGCCATGTCATTACGCATACATTTGGTGAAGATACAACCTTAAACACATTAGTTATCAGCAACTCACTTCTAAGTGAAAATAACAAATAAGCACAGGGTGGCGCTACGACAAAATTGTGCATGCAACATCAGGTCATGACTTTGTTACATCTAGCTAGTATCATGGCTAAACACTTCAGTTAAGTGAAAAAACTGTTGTAAGACCATTGGGCTCGCTCAATGTCAAAGGTTTTGTTCAATTTTGAGGCCAACTAGTGGTGCAGGCATATTATTTTTTGGGTATTGCCTTAGACTCTGCTCAGACATCAGTGTATCAAATCTGGTGAAAAAATGTCATTTCGTTGCGGAGGTATAACCATTTATGTGTAAAAACGAAAAATTTTGGGGTAATTTTTCGTTTTTTGTAATTTTCACCCATTTCTGATGAAAATTTTAACATAACACCAATAGACTTTTTTGTTCAGAAGGTAATGCAATGTTCTTCCTATGGTCGTTTCGAGTCGATTGGAATAACCCTCGCGGAGTTATTCGCACGTGTTTTTTAAGCGCTATTTTCCTGTGCAGAACTAACTGTAAGGCGAAACCTGGCATGCTTGGTATCGTAGGACTCGGAAACAATTCAGGATGCTAAAAAAATAACTCCCATGAAAATCTCTTGACCACAGATAAAGTTATAGGCGTGAAAGTTGCAACCATTGCATAATCACAGTATTTAGTGCTATTTTCCCCGTTATAGCGCCATCTAGTGTCCAATCGGCGAGCTTTTTATATCACGACCTTAGACCGATGGCTTACACATATGATTCAAGCCCCATGATGATATCTCAAACGCCTCTCGAGTTATGGCCGTTTAAATGTTTTAAGCTCCGCCCAGTTCGGTTTTTGGCCACTCCTTGCGTGTTTGAATACAAATTTCAACTTTTTTTCGATAATTATTCATATTCACACTCCACAGAATCAATCAGCTTTCGTTAGGTTCAGATCGGATGAAAAACCTAGGACTAGTTCGCAAAAGTAGGTTTGAACGTTATCGCCAATAACTAACGAACCGTTTGATTGACAGCAACGCTTCAAGAGGCAAAGTTTTTCGTCATGAACCGATCTATCATATGATGTCATGTTTGTGTATGTATATCAAACGTCACGTGATACAGGCACCGAAATACGGTATTACGCCCCCTAGTGGCCAAATGACACCGTAATTCTTACAGACCTTCTGGAGCAGTACACGAACAAGCATAGTGAGTGTCGTTCCGATCGACCTTCGTTAACCCTGTCAAATCAGCCCTCACACTTCATTGGCCGATGACGGCCATGTTTTTGCAGATGCGCCAATGTCCTTCTAGACCCTCATGGTACATTGCACAAAGACACACCATACCAAATATGAAGTGTATCGGGCTTACGGTTGTGTAGTGATAGCCATTTTCGACCTCAAGCTTATTATAGCGCCACCTAGTGGCCAAAATCCGCGTATTTTTTTCCTGTGACCCCGGAGTGAGCTGATACACATGTGTGCCAAACCGCGTTAAGATATCTCTAACCGTTCACGAGTTATAGCCATTTTCCTGGAGATAGTCTACTTCCGGTATTGAATTTTGGCGCCCCTTAGTGACACTGAAGCGAAATTACACATTCTGTTCGATAATTATTTACCTACTCACTCCACAGATTTCTCCTGCGTTGGAACGATTCCGATCGGGCGAAAAACCTAGGACTAGTTCATTTTGGCTTGAAATGCATATTATGCAAATTAGCGAAAAAATTTGCATACCGGAAATTAAATCGGAGATATACATTTTTTAAGTTTGGAGCCAGGGATTACAATGATACCAAACACTTGAGTGTAGGATGTCCGGTTTAGGAGTTATGAGCCCCAACGCGTCGGGCATTGCTATAGCGCCACCTATGGGCCGATTTGGCTGATTCACTGTATCTGAGTAGCCTGCTAATATACAACCAGTTGACCAAGTGGCAAGTTTCTACGACTTACGGTTTGTGCTGGGCGACGCGTTTTATGGCGGAAAAATAATAATAATAATAATAATAATAATAATAATAATAATAAAACAGACAAATACAATAGGTTTTCAGCACTTCGTGCTCGAAACCCTAATAAAACAGACAAATACAATAGGTTTTCAGCACTTCGTGCTCGAAACCCTAATAATAATAAAACAGACAAATACAATAGGTTTTCAGCACTTCGTGCTCGAAACCCTAATTAAAGCTGCAAGCAGCATTTACCGGGTTTCGAGCATTAAAGCACGTCAGAGACGTCAGACGTCGTCGACCAGGCTGATACATCACATCGCATGCAGAAAAACGAAAGAGATGGTCAGAAACGGTTCATACAGACTATGTATGCTTACACACAGGTGCACCTATAGGACAAATATGTCACGTCCTTAATGTTAAGTCATTCAGATAATTTGTTAACGAGAATTAGTTTTTCAGATTTATACCGTAACATACAATTCAGAAATGGCCGTGTTTAGTTGAACTACAAGGCCAATGAGTCGTGGTATGGTGCAATGGTGTAAACAGACTGCAGACGTGCACATAAAACACACACACAGCAGCGCAGCAAACCGCAAGGACCTACAGTGGACAGCAAACACAGCTGGAAAGATAATGCTTGACTTATTTAATGTCCTCCTTAATTGTGTTCTGATAACTCCAGGACTAAGCATAAGGCAAAACCTGGCATGTTTGGTATCGTTGGACTCTGCAACAATTCAGGACTCCTGTGAAAAAAGTCCCATGAAAATACGGTGACTGCAGCCAAAGATTTACGTTTCTAAAATATGCTTCCGACCACTAGGTGTTGGTGCAACAAAACTGCAGGCTCCCTCAGGTCCTGACTGCCATCAGAATAACCAAGTACTGTGTCATTACGCATACGTTTGGCGAAGATACACCTTAAATACATTAGCTATCAGCAAAAAAACAGCTCTCATTCAGTGAAATTTCTCTGCTCTCTACTCACTTTTAAGTGAAAATAACAAATAACCACAGGGTGGCGCTACGAGAAAATTGTGCATGCAACGTCAGGTCATGACTTTGTTACATCTAGCTAGTATCATGGCTGAACACTTTAGTTTAGTGAAAAAAACAGTTGTAAGACCATTGGGCTCGCTCAATGTCAAAGGTTTTGTTCAATTATGAGGCCAACGAGTGGTGCAGGCATATTATTTTTTGGGTATTGCCTCAGACTCTGCTCAGCCATCAGCGTATCAAATCTGGTGAAAAAATGTCATTTCGTTGCGGAGGTATAACCATTTATGTGTAAAAAACACAAAATTTTGAGGTAATTTTTCGTTTTTTGCAATTTTCTGCCATTTCTGATAGAAATTTTAACATAACGCCAATAGACTTTTTTGTTCAGAAGGTAATGCAATGTTCTTCCTATGGTCGTTTCGAGTCGATCGGAATAACCCTCGCGGAGTTATTCGCGCATGTTTTGTAAGTGCTATTTTTGCTGTGCAGAACTAACCGTAAGGCGAAACCTGGCATGCTTGGTATCGTAGGACTCGGAAACAATTCAGGATGCTAAAAAAATAACTCCCATGAAAATCTCTTGACCACAGATAAAGTTATAGGCGTGAAAGTTGCAACCATTGCATAATCACAGTATTTAGTGCTATTTTCCCCGTTATAGCGCCATCTAGTGTCCAATCGGCGAGATTTTTATATCACGACCTTAGACCGATGGCCTACACATATGATTCAAGCCCCATGATGATATCTCAAACGCCTCTCGAGTTATGGCCGTTTAAATTTTTTAAGCTCCGCCCAGTTCGGTTTTTGGCCACTCGTTGAGTGTTTGAATACAAATTTCAACTTTTTTTCGATAATTATTCATATTCCCACTCCACAGAATCAATCAGCTTTCGTTAGGTTCAGATCGGATGAAAAACCTAGGACTAGTTCGCAAAAGTAGGTTTGAACGTTATCGCCAATAACTAACGAACCGTTTGATTGACAGCAACGCTTCAAGAGGCAAAGTTTTTCGTCATGAACCGATCTATCATATGATGTCATGTTTGTGTGTGTATGTCAAACGTCACGTGATACAGGCACCGAAATACGGTATTACGCCCCCTAGTGGCGAAATGACACCATAATTCTTACAGACCTTCTGGAGCAGTACACGAACAAGCACAGTGAGTGTCGTTCCGATCGACCTTCGTTTACCCTGTCAAATCAGCCCTCACACTTCATTGGCCGATGACGGCCATGTTTTTGCAGATACGCCAATGTCCTTCTAGACCCTCATGGTACATTGCACAAAGACACACCATACCAAATATGAAGTGTATCGGGCTTACGGTTGTGTAGTGATAGCCATTTTCGACCCTCAAGCTTATTATAGCGCCACCTAGTGGCCAAAATCCGCGTATTTTTTCCTGTGACCCCGGAGTGAGCTGATACACATGTGTACCAAACCGCGTTAAGATATCTCTAACCGTTCACGAGTTATAGCCATTTTCCTGGAGATAGTCTACTTCCGGTATTGAATTTTGGCGCCCCTTAGTGACACTAAAGCGAAATTACACATTCTGTTCGATAATTATTTACCTACTCACTCCACAGATTTCTCCTGCGTTGGAACGATTCCGATCGGGCGAAAAACCTAGGACTAGTTCAGTTTGGCTTGAAATGCATATTATGCAAATTAGCGAAAAAATTTGCATACCGGAAATGAAATCGGAGATATACATTTTTTAAGTTTGGAGCCAAGGATTACAATGATACCAAACACTTGAGTGTAGGATGTCCGGTTTAGGAGTTATGAGCCCCAACGCGTCGGGCATCGCTATAGCGCCACCTATGGGCCGATTTGGCTGATTCACTGTATCTGAGTAGCCTGCTAATATACAACCAGTTGACCAAGTGGCAAGTTTCTACGACTTACAGTTTGTGCTGGGCGACGCGTTTTATGGCGGAAAAATAATAATAATTAAAGCTGCAAGCAGCGTTTACCGGGTTTCGAGCATTAAAGCACATACAACATGTCAGATGTCGTCGACCAGGCTGATACACCACATCGCATCCAGAAAAACGTAAGAGATGGTCAGAAACGGTTCAGACAGACTATGTAGCTTACACACAGGTGCACCTATAGGACAAACATGTCACATCCTTAATGTTAAGTCATTCTGATAATTTGTTAACGAGAATTAGTTTTTCAGATTTATACCGTAAAATACAATTCAGAAATGGCCGTGTTTAGTTGAATTACAAGGCCATTGAGTCGGGTTCAAGCGATTTGGGACCTTAAGACCTTTAAGGGCATGCCTGTGTAGTTTTGCTGAATTGTACAAAATAAATTATAAAAAATAAGCTACCTCACACACCTGTTCAAAGTCATCAGCAAAAAAGGTGCTATCATTCAGTGAAATGTCTCCCTCTCTTCTCACGAAGCATTGACAAATAGAACACTGAAGGAAATGTTTGTGGTGCTTACAGTGGCAAAACTTGGGTCACAAAATGTTAAAATAGTGTAAAAAAGAGCACGAACCCCATATCTCTACGATGTTCTGATACAAAGATACAGCTCTTGCTAAATGGTTGCTAGGGTATTCTGATTGGTTGCTAGGGAGTGAATTGCAATCCACCAATGATTATACTCAAAGCCATGAAAGGCATAATCCACGATGACTCATGATTTTAGATATAAGGTTGCAGTATTTTTAAGTCAAAATAACAAATAACCACTAGGTGGCGCTATGAAAAACTTGTGCATGCAACGTCATGAATGTGTTACATCTACCTAGTATCATGGCTATACACTTAAGTTTAGTGAAAAAAACTGTTGTATGACCATTGTGCTAGCTCAACGTCAAAGGTTTTGTTCAATTATGAGGCCAACTAGTGGTGCAGGCATACCATTTTTTTTGTATTGCCTCAGACTCTGCTCAGACATCAGCGTATCAAATCTGGTAAAAAAAATCATTTCGTTGCGGAGTTATAACCATTTATGTGTAAAAAACACAAAATTTGGAGTAAATTTTTCGTTTTTTGCAATTTTCGGCCATTTCTGATGGAAAATTTAACATAATGCCAATAGAACTTTTTGTTCAGAAGGTAATACAATATTCTTCCTATGGTTGTTTCGAGTCGATCGGATGAACCCTCGCGGAGTTATTCGCGCATGTTTTTTAAGTGCTATTTTCCTGTGCAGAACCAACCGTAAAGCAAAACCTGGCATGCTTGGTATCATTGGACTCGGCAACAATTCAGGAGTCCAAGGAAAAACGTCGCATGAAAATACGTTAAACTCAGCCTAAGTTATAAGCATTATTCGATTCGTATGACCACTAGGTGGCGCTGTGACGAAACGATGCATGAAACCTCAGGCCATGACTCTCATCACAAGTACCAAGTGTCGTGTTGATACTTCATTCCTGTCCCCAGTTATAGCCAATAATGTTCTAGTGCCTGCCCACAATTCAGACGTGTGGGCGTGGCATGTTGACCGTGAGTCGAAAGTTCAACTTTTTTTTGATAATTATTGATATTCAAACTCCAAGGAACATTTTAGCACTGGAATGATTCCGATCGGGCGAAAAACCTAGGACTAGTTCGTTTTTATTTTTTTCGACAAAATCGAAAATAGCGGAAAATTTTTCATGACGGAAATGAAATCGGAGATATACATTTTTTAAGTTTGGAGCCAGGGATTACAATGATACCAAACACTTGAGTGTAGGATGTCCGGTTTAGGAGTTATGAGCCCCAACGCGTCGGGCATTGCTATAGCGCCACCTATGGGCCGATTTGGCTGATTCACTGTATCTGAGTAGCCTGCTAATATACAACCAGTTGACCAAGTGGCAAGTTTCTACGACTTACGGTTTGTGCTGGGCGACGCGTTTTATGGCGGAAAAATAATAATAATAATAATAATAATTAAAGCTGCAAGCAGCATTTTCCGGGTTTCGAGCATTAAGGCACGTCAAAGACGTCACACGTCGTCGATTAGGCTGATCCAGCATCACACAAAAACGAAAGAGATGGTCAGAAACGGTTCATACAGACTATGTATGCTTAAACACACGTGCACCTATAGGACTATTTTGGTTTTTCACAATTTTCGGCCATTTCTGATGGAAATTTTAATATAACGCCAATATACTTTTTTGTTCAGAAGCTATTGCATTGTTCTTCCTATGGTGTTTTCGAATCGATAGGAGTTACGGTTACGAAGCTATTAGTGATTGTTTTTTATGTGGGAAAACGTAGTTCTGATTGAACCGTAATTCGAAACCTGGCATGCTTGGTATCGTAGGATTCGAAAACAGTTCAGGATCATACAAAAGCAACTCCCATGAAAATTCGTTGATCACAGATAGAGTTATAGGCTTATAAAGTGTAACCGTTGGATAATCACAGTATTTAATGCCATCTTTCCCCGGTATAGCGCCACCTATTGTCCGATCAGCAAGCTTTTTATATCACGACCTTAGACCGATGGCCTACACATATGATTCAAGCCCCATGATGATATCTCAAACGCCTCTCGAGTTATGGCCGTTTAAATGTTTTAAGCTCCGCCCAGTTCGGTTTTTGGCCACTCCTTGCGTGTTTGAATACAAATTTCAACTTTTTTTCGATAATTATTCATATTCCCACTCCACAGAATCAATCAGCTTTCGTTAGGTTCAAATCGGATGAAAAACCTAGGACTAGTTCGCAAAAGTAGGTTTGAACGTTATCGCCAATAACTAACGAACCGTTTGATTGACAGCAACGCTTCAAGAGGCAAAGTTTTTCGTCATGAACCGATCTATCATATGATGTCATGTTTGTGTATGTATGTCAAACGTCACGTGATACAGGCACCGAAATACGGTATTTCGCCCCCTAGTGGCCAAATGACACCTTAATTCTTACAGACCTTATGGAGCAGTACACGAACAAGCACAGTGAATGTCGTTCCGATCGACCTTCGTTAACCCTGTCAAATCAGCCCTCACACTTCATTGGCCGATGACGGCCATGTTTTTGCAGATACGCCAATGTCCTTCTAGACCCTCATGGTACATTGCACAAAGACACACCATACCAAATATGAAGTGTATCGGGCTTACGGTTGTGTAGTGATAGCCATTTTCGACCCTCAAGCTTATTATAGCGCCACCTAGTGGCTAAAATCCGCGTATTTTGTCCTGTGACCCCGGAGTGAGCTGATACACATGTGTACCAAACAGCGTTAAGATATCTCTAACCGTTCACGAGTTATAGCCATTTTCCTGGAGATAGTCTACTTCCGGTATTGAATTTTGGCGCCCCTTAGTGACACTGAAGCGAAATTACACATTCTGTTCGATAATTATTTACCTACTCACTCCACAGATTTCTCCTGCGTTGGAACGATTCCGATCGGGCGAAAAACCTAGGACTAGTTCAGTTTGGCTTGAAATGCATATTATGCAAATTAGCGAAAAAATTTGCATACCGGAAATGAAATCGGAGATATACATTTTTTAAGTTTGGAGCCAGGGATTACAATGATACCAAACACTTGAGTGTAGGATGTCCGGTTTAGGAGTTATGAGCCCCAACGCGTCGGGCATTGCTATAGCGCCACCTATGGGCCGATTTGGCTGATTCACTGTATCTGAGTAGCCTGCTAATATACAACCAGTTGACCAAGTGGCAAGTTTCTACGACTTACGGTTTGTGCTGGGCGACGCGTTTTATGGCGGAAAAATAATAATAATAATAATAATAATAATAATAATAATAATAAAACAGACAAATACAATAGGTTTTCAGCACTTCGTGCTCGAAACCCTAATAATAATAATAATAATAAAACAGACAAATACAATAGGTTTTCAGCACTTCGTGCTCGAAACCCTAATTAAAGCTGCAAGCAGCATTTACCGGGTTTCGAGCATTAAAGCACGTCAGAGACGTCAGATGTCGTCGACCAGGCTGATACACCACATCGCATGCAGAAAAACGAAAGAGATGGTCAGAAACGGTTCATACAGACTATGTATGCTTACACACAGGTGCACCTAAAGGACAAATATGTCACGTCCTTAATGTTAAGTCATTCAGATAATTTGTTAACGAGAATTAGTTTTTCAGATTTATACCGTAACATACAATTCAGAAATGGCCGTGTTTAGTTGAACTACAAGGCCATTGAGTCGTGGTATGGTGCAATGGTGTAAACAGACTGCAGACGTGCACATAAGGCACACACACAGCAGCGCAGCAAACCGCAAGGACCTACAGTGGACAGCAAACACAGCTGGAAAGATAATGCTTGACTTATTTAATGTCCTCCTTAATTGTGTTCTGATAACTCCAGGACTAAGCATAAGGCAAAACCTGGCATGTTTGGTATCGTTGGACTCTGCAACAATTCAGGACTCCTGTGAAAAAAGTCCCATGAAAATACGGTGACTGCAGCCAAAGATTTACATTTCTAAAATATGCTTCCGACCACTAGGTGTTGGTGCAACAAAACTGCAGGCTCCATCAGGTCCTGACTGCCATCAGAATAACCAAGTACTGTGTCATTACGCATACGTTTGGCGAAGATACACCTTAAATACATTAGCTATCAGCAAAAAAACAGCTCTCATTCAGTGAAATTTCTCTGCTCTCTACTCACTTTTAAGTGAAAATAACAAATAACCACAGGGTGGCGCTACGACAAAATTGTGCATGCAACGTCAGGTCATGACTTTGTTACATCTAGCTAGTATCATGGCTGAACACTTTAGTTTAGTGAAAAAAACAGTTGTAAGACCATTGGGCTCGCTCAATGTCAAAGGTTTTGTTCAATTATGAGGCCAACGAGTGGTGCAGGCATATTATTTTTTGGGTATTGCCTCAGACTCTGCTCAGCCATCAGCGTATCAAATCTGGTGAAAAAATGTCATTTCGTTGCGGAGGTATAACCCTCTATGTGTAAAAAACACAAAATTTTGAGGTAATTTTTCGTTTTTTGCAATTTTCTGCCATTTCTGATAGAAATTTTAACATAACGCCACTAGACTTTTTTGTTCAGAAGGTAATGCAATGTTCTTCCTATGGTCGTTTAAAGTCAATCGGAATAATCCTCGCAGAGTTATTCGTGCATGTTTTGTAAGTGCTATTTTTGCTGTGCAGAACTAACCGTAAGGCGAAACCTGGCATGCTTGGTATCGTAGGACTCGGAAACAATTCAGGATGCTAAAAAACTAACTCCCATGAAAATCTCTTGACCACAGATAAAGTTATAGGCGTGAAAGTTGCAACCATTGCATAATCACAGTATTTAGTGCTATTTTCCCCGTTATAGCGCCATCTAGTGTCCAATCGGGGAGCTTTTTATATCACGACCTTAGACCGATGGCCTACACATATGATTCAAGACCCATGATGATATCTCAAACGCCTCTCGAGTTATGGCCGTTTAAATGTTTTAAGCTCCGCCCAGTTCGATTTTTGGCCACTCCTTGCGTGTTTGAATACAAATTTCAACTTTTTTTCGATAATTATTCATAATCCCACTCCACAGAATCAATTAGCATTCGTTAGGTTCAGATCACATGAAAAACCTAGGACTAGTTCGCAAAAGTAGGTTTGAACGTTATCGCCAATAACTAACGAACCGTTTGACTGACAGCAACGCTTCAAGAGGCAAAGTTTTTCGTCATGAACCGATCTATCATATGTTGTCATGTTTGTGTATGTATGTCAAACGTCACGTGATACAGGCACCGAAATACGGTATTACGCCCCCTAGTATCCAAATGACACCATAATTCCTACAGACCTTCTGGAGCAGTACACGAACAAGCACAGTGAGTGTCGTTCCGATCGACCTTCGTTAACCCTGTCAAATCAGCCCTCACACTTCATTGGCCGATGACGGCCATGTTTTTGCAGATACGCCAATGTCCTTCTAGACCCTCATGGTACATTGCACAAAGACACACCATACCAAATATGAAGTGTATCGGGCTTACGGTTGTGTAGTGATAGCCATTTTCGACCTCAAGCTTATTATAGCGCCACCTAGTGGCCAAAATCCGCGTATTTTTTCCTGTGACCCCGGAGTGAGCTGATACACATGTGTACCAAACCGCGTTAAGATATCTCTAACCGTTCACGAGTTATAGCCATTTTCCTGGAGATAGTCTACTTCCGGTATTGAATTTTGGCGCCCCTTAGTGACACTGAAGTGAAATTACACATTCTGTTCGATAATTATTTACCTACTCACTCCACAGATTTCTCCTGCGTTGGAACGATTCCGATCGGGCGAAAAACCTAGGACTAGTTCATTTTGGCTTGAAATGCATATTATGCAAATTAGCGAAAAAATTTGCATACCGGAAATGAAATCGGAGATATACATTTTTTAAGTTTGGAGCCAGGGATTACAATGATACCAAACACTTGAGTGTAGGATGTCCGGTTTAGGAGTTATGAGCCCCAACGCGTCGGGCATTGCTATAGCGCCACCTATGGGCCGATTTGGCTGATTCACTGTATCTGAGTAGCCTGCTAATATACAACCAGTTGACCAAGTGGCAAGTTTCTACGACTTACGGTTTGTGCTGGGCGACGCGTTTTATGGCGGAAAAATAATAATAATAATAATAATAATAATAATAATAATAATAAAACAGACAAATACAATAGGTTTTCAGCACTTCGTGCTCGAAACCCTAATAATAATAAATATAGCTGCAAGCAGCAATTGCCGGGTTTCGAGCTTTAAGGCAACGTCAAAAACCTCACACGTCGCTTACCAGGCGGAGCAGTTACACCAGAACACAGCCACAATGAATGATAGACCACCTCGCTCCAGAAAAATGAAAGAGATGGTCAAAAAAAGATCATACAGACTATGTATGCTTACACACAGGTGCACCTACAAGACAAACATGTGATGTCCTTAATGTGACGTTATGAGGATAATTTGTTAACTAGAATTAGTTTTTCAGATTTATAATGTAACATACAATTCAGAAATGGCCGTGTTTAGTTGAACCACAAGGCCATTGAGTCGTGGTATGGTGCAATGGTGCAAACAGACTGCACACGTGTACATAAGACAGAAACACAGCAGCGCAGCAGACCGCAAGGACCTACAGTGAACAGTAACCCCAGGACTAAGCATAAGGCAAAACTGGGCATGTTTGGTATCGTTGGACTCTACAACAATTCAGGACTCCTGTGAAAAAAGTCCCATAAAAATATGGTGACTGCAGCCAAAGTTGTAGGCGTGTAAAATATGCTTCCAAAACTCAAGGCTCCCTCAGGTCCTGACTGCCATCAGAATTACCAAGTACCATGTCATTATGCATACGTTTGGTGAAGATACAACCTTAAATACATTAGTTATCAGCAAAAAAACGGCTCTCATTCAGTGAAATCTCTCCATATAACCATTTATGTGTAAAAAACGACAAATTTTGAGGTAATTTTTCGTTTTTTGCAATTTTCGGCCATTTCTATTGGAAATTTTAACATAACGCCAATAGACTTTTTTGTTCAGAAGGTAATGCAATGTTCTTCCTATGGTCGTTTCGAGTCGATCGGAATAACCCTCGCGGAGTTATTCGCGTGTGTTTTTTAAGCGCTATTTTCCTGTGCAGAACTAACTGTAAGGCGAAATCTGGCATGCTTGGTATCGTAGGACTCGGAAACAATTCAGGATGCTAAAAAACTAACTCCCATGAAAATCTCTTGACCACAGATAAAGTTATAGGCGTGAAAGTTGCAACCATTGCATAATCACAGTATTTAGTGCTATTTTCCCCGTTATAGCGCCATCTAGTGTCCAATCGGGGAGCTTTTTATATCACGACCTTAGACCGATGGCCTACACATATGATTCAAGCCCCATGATGATATCTCAAACGCCTCTCGAGTTATGGCCGTTTAAATGTTTTAAGCTCCGCCCAGTTCGGTTTTTGGCCACTCCTTGCGTGTTTGAATACAAATTTCAACTTTTTTTCGATAATTATTCATATTCCCACTCCACAGAATCAATCAGCTTTCGTTAGGTTCAGATCGGATGAAAAACCTAGGACTAGTTCGCAAAAGTAGGTTTGAACGTTATCGCCAATAACTAACGAACCGTTTGATTGACAGCAACGCTTCAAGAGGCAAAGTTTTTCGTCATGAACCGATCTATCATATGATGTCATGTTTGTGTGTGTATGTCAAACGTCACGTGATACAGGCACCGAAATACGGTATTACGCCCCCTAGTGGCCAAATGACACCATAATTCTTACAGACCTTCTGGAGCAGTACACGAACAAGCACAGTGAATGTCGTTCCGATCGACCTTCGTTAACCCTGTCAAATCAGCCCTCACACTTCATTGGCCGATGACGGCCATGTTTTAGCAGATACGCCAATGTCCTTCTAGACCCTCATGGTACATTGCACAAAGACACACCATACCAAATATGAAGTGTATCGGGCTTACGGTTGTGTAGTGATAGCCATTTTCGACCTCAAGCTTATTATAGCGCCACCTAGTGGCCAAAATCCGCGTATTTTTTCATGTGACCCGGGAGTGAGCTGATACACATGTGTACCAAACCGCGTTAAGATATCTCTAACCGTTCACGAGTTATAGCCATTTTCCTGGAGATAGTCTACTTCCGGGATTGAATTTAGGCGCCCCTTAGTGACACTGAAGCGAAATTACACATTCTGTTCGATAATTATTCACCTACTCACTCCACAGATTTCTCCTGCGTTGGAACGATTCCGATCGGGCGAAAAACCTAAGACTAGTTCATTTTGGCTTGAAATGCATATTATGCAAATTAGCGAAAAAATTTGCATACCGGAAATGAAATCGGAGATATACATTTTTTAAGTTTGGAGCCAGGGATTACAATGATACCAAACACTTGAGTGTAGGATGTCCGGTTTAGGAGTTATGAGCCCCAACGCGTCGGGCATTGCTATAGCGCCACCTATGGGCCGATTTGGCTGATTCACTGTATCTGAGTAGCCTGCTAATATACAACCAGTTGACCAAGTGGCAAGTTTCTACGACTTACGGTTTGTGCTGGGCGACGCGTTTTATGGCGGAAAAATAATAATAATAATAATAAATATAGCTGCAAGCAGCGATTAGCGGGGTTCAAGCTATTTGGGATCACAAGACGTTTAAGGACATGGCCATATAGATATTCTGCATTGTATATTATACACATACACGTTTACCTGAGAAAGGAGAAACAAGACTGTTAAAGAACAAGACTTAATACTGACATGGTTACACACTCATTTTGTATGTAGTTTTTTTTATAAAAAACATAAAAATATAATTCTTACTGCAAATGTCGTGTAAGTGCCTCCAAAATTATGTTCACGTTTCACAGCTATCATAAAGTGACATGAGTGATAAAACTGACAACTCAGAACAATTGAAGTGGTAGTCTTTCACTAAATTTGATTTTAATATTATAACAGTAAAATCATGAAGTTAAAGGTGCAGTGTGTACATTTTAGTGGCATCTAGTGGTGAGGTCACGAAATGCAACCAATGGCTTAGTCCACTGCTCACCCCTCGCTTTTGAAACACATAGAGAAGCTACGGTAGCCGCCACCAGACAAACATGTCATCGTCGGAGACAACTTAGTAAAAAATTTGTCCGTTAGGGGCTTCTGTAGAAAAATGGCGCCACAAAATGTTGACTTCCATGTAAGGGGACCTTGGTGTTTGTAGATAAAAAGGTCTCGTTCTAAGCTAATAAACACATACCGGTTCATTATGAAAGGTCTTTATACACCCCTGATCATATAGTTTTGTATATCATTTTGCATTTCTGTCAAGAGATCCTTCTAAAAATTACACACTGCACCTTTAAATGTGAACAGATTTCTATTAATAGTAGAATTAGTTAAAGAGTAATTATCTTCTGTGTTTTCTGTGAGTTCAAATGTCAGCCAGTGATTGATCCTCTTCTGCCATCTAGTGAACATAACGGAAAATTGCACCTAAAATCCACAATAAGGAATTTGAGTATATTGCCTGATCTCAATAATACATTGTATGCTTTGTCATAAGCTTTAGGGGCCGTTCGTCAGGGCCATTTTCAAAATGACTGTGTGATAGCTATACTTTTGCAAAGTTGTTTTTGTATTTGATATATATATATATATATATATATATATATATATATATATATATATATATATATATATATATATATATATATATATACAGTGTAGAGAAAATTGTACTGCACTGGCTTTACTGTTGTTGAGTGTAAGAACTGAAACAATTTAATAAAACAACCAGATACGTTATCAGAATGGTGGATTGTGTTATTAAATCCTGTCAATAACAAATATCATTTCATTTAGCAGATTCATGTTCATGTCCTTTAATCGAGTACCATGAAGGCTTTCTGTTTTAATTAGGTAAATAAAGTGAGGTATGCAAGTTATTAAACCGTATATATTTTTATGGACAAAAGGAACATATACACAAACATGCTCTGCACATTTTGTATGTTTCTCTCATCTGAAACAGTCATTTTAGTTCATAGAGATCTATTCTGTAGGTCTTACTAAATGTTTGCTTGTTTAAATCTTTTAGACATTTTTTTAACAAAAGTAATTGTTCTTATAGAACATATATATTCTTTGACATAGATATTATGTGCAAACATACAAGTATTTCAGATAACAGCCTCTGTCATATTATAGTAGGCCTAAAAGTAGTACTAAAGCTCTACATTTTTTATATTTAACCACTGGCTATGTCCATACATAACTGATACAGATGTGTTGTTTATATCAAATGGAGTTAATAACAAATGATGTCATTAAGCAAATGTCAGTCAGATTTGCTATTAAGCACTTATTAGTGTTCACACATGTGCTGTGCTAGAGTAAGTTTTCAGCAAATCATTTACATTTAAAATAACCAATTGTATCATAACATTACAATTTCATTGCAATAATTCTATAAACAATTATTAAAAACTTTATAAGATACATCATGACATGTTTATGTTCTGGAAAGTAGATTAGAATACTAAAGCTTCTGATAACCAAATATATATTCTCTTTATGTATGATTATTAGTTATTATTTCTAATGTTGGCCTATTATTGTTCTTTAAGGATCCACATATTTACAGCAATCTTTTTCATACCTTTAGGATTTGAAAAATTCTAAGACAACATTTGAAGCTTTATAACTTTATTGGGTTGTTTCCCACAGGTTTAGATTGATGCATGACTAGCCATTAGTTATGTAAAAACATTTAGGTACTTTTTACAAACAAACCTTATAAAAAACATTTCTGGTGTACATCTTAAGACAAAACTATGGCCCAGATATATTTAAAGGTAGGCCAGTGTAAGCTATTTTCAAGTAAGACAACTAAAACTTAAGCCTAAATTTTAGTCTGGAACTACATTTAAACCAATGGTCAGTAACATTAATCTCTAAGACTAGTATTCAAAGTTAGTCATACATTTTTGTCTTCATGATTGAACATAACTGCTTTAAGTATCATGTGAAAAAATATTTAAATTATTTAAAATATATTTAAATCCAAATAGTTAGACTGATTAGCCCTAACTAACTACTAATTCTTCAGACTAGTCCTTAAAACAAAGTCTTAATTATGTTTTTTATATTATATAGTTTTTTAAAATAACATTACTAAAATATTAAATGTATCATTTTTTATTACGAGTTGAATTTGAATCCCGAGCAGTTTTAACCTTACGGACATGTTACTATAACAACAACTCTAGGATGACCTTCGAAGAAACAAATAATTCAACATGAAGCTAAATCGTCAACAATGAAATCCAGCTAACTGAGTAATCCACGTATGAACGACAGACCCAGCAGTGAAGCACTACATTAAAAAGTCAATTCTATGCAATCCAGTTGAGAAAGGAGGATACTTTTTTTACTAGATTTTAATACTGCTAACTGTGTTTTTAAAAATAAGTGGATAAAAAGTTACTGAAGTTGCAAAGGTAGTATATGGAACATCATACCAGAAATGATTTTTAAGAAATTGGGTGGTTTGGATTTTTTTTTGCGATACAATTTTGATATAAACAAGTTTCCCATAAAACTGTCAGGTTTCCATAAACAGGTTTGTTTTCTTGGATGCTCATATAAAAACATAACTTTTCTCCACATAGATCTGTTATTTGGAATAACAAGAATATTCTATACAAGAAACAGATCCTTATTTTAAAGAAATTGGTATGAGTATAATATAATATTAGTGAGGCAGTTATTTAAAGATGATGGTCACCTCTTAATTATTGTGAATTCCTCAATCATTATAAGATTCCAGTAACTGCTAAGGAATTTGCAGTTGTATTTGATGCCATACCTAGTGGACTTATTCAACTCTTTCAATGTTATACATCTTATGATTGTAACTCCTTACATAATACTCAGTTATGTATTAATAGAGTAAATATTCTAGAAAAAAAATTAATAACTTTTTTATAAGAACAGAAATGAATGTAGAAGTGAATATTTGCCTAGATGTAAACCATACTAATCTGCAGTTCAACCTTTAAACAAGTTTTAATTTAAACTATTTGATTGTAATATTGTAGTAATGAGTTTCTAAAAATTAATATATATATAAATTGTTCATATTTTAATTTGAAAACAGAAGTGGAGATAATTAGATTTTAATTAGTTTTAATCATTTGATGATTTGATTATAGAATAAAATAGATATAGTACAGTAAATACACAACATAGTTTTTCATATAAACATAAACATCTAGAGAAGTACTTTCAACTCACTGAAACGCAGTGGTTTCTCGAGACCCAATGCTCGGCACATTTTGTATGATTCTCTCATCTGACACAATCAGTTCAGTTCATACAAATCTCTACTGATGATTAAAGTAGATTTTTTTTAAAATAGAAGACTTTTGTATATGTGCAGAGCAGTGGGCCTCCAGGAATAATTTTGAGAACCACTGATCTAGGGTACAGTTAACGTAACACCCGTTGTTCTAGATGCAAATATTTCCGGAATGATGAGCCAAAAATCCTCACAGACACTTGAGAACATAAGACAAACAGGCCCATCAGTTTAGTTGTAATCGCACACCATTACACTGGACTGGTACATGGTTAATGCTGGCGGCTATTGGTCTCATGTTTTCTAAGATATGTAATTATCCTAATAGACCCTTATAAGAATCTGAAAGCAGATGTTAAGTGCAAAATAAGTAGGTCAGACAAATATTTATGTGTCGTATACATATGCTATAGTCATCGTTCTTTGATCTTAGGTTATAGCGCCACCTAGTGGACAATCTCCTGAAATGTTTTGCATGTGACCTCGGCCTAGGTCTATACATATGTGTACCAAATTTCGTGTTGATATCTGATTCCTATCATAAATGATAGCCATTTAAGTATTTGTGGCACCGCCTCTTCGTACTTTTGACTGTGGTATTGCGACGACGAGTGCAAAGTTCAACTTTTTTTTGATAATTATTGATATTCAGTGTCTAAGGAATATTCCAGCACTGGATTGGTTCAGATCGGTCAAAAAACCTAGGACTAGTTCGCAAAAGTAGGTTTATAAGAAAATTATGAATATCTAACAAACGATTCGACTGAGACAAGTGCTTCTTGAGGAAATGTTGACCATTGTAAGTACCTCTATTAAATGATATGAGGATCTTGTTGATATCTAAAACACTGCATAATACACAATCACTTAAACACTGAAAAAACGTGATAGCGCCTCCCGGAGGCCGAATTTTTTCTTACTCTGCACAGACCTTCATGGCCAAGAGACAAACAGGCCCACCACGTTTCGTTTCGATCGGCCTCCGTTAACCCTGCCTAATAGCTGCTTTTTCTTGATTGGCCGATGGCGGCCATGTTTTTTGAGCTACGCGAAATTCCTTTTAGACACAGATAGTACCCTAGACCAGGAGCACCGGTGCCAAAGGTCAAGTTGATCGGCCCCATATTTCTGTAGTTACAGCCCTTTAAAGTTGAGGTGGTGTTATAGCGCCAACTAGTGGTCAAGCGGCGCAATTTTTTGCACGTGACCCCAGAATAGTGCCCTGTATATGTGTACCAAATTTGGTGTCGATACCTCTTTCCAATCCCAAGTTATAGCCATTTAAGTCCAAGAGGCTCCGCCCATTGGGGCGTTTGGGCGTGGCTTTACGACGATGAGTCAAAAGTTCACATTTTTTTTGATAACTTTTGATATTCACACTCCAAGGAATATTACAGCACTGGAACGGTTCCGATCGGACAAAAAACCTAGGACTAGTTCGTTTTTATTTTTTTGACAAAATCGATAATAGCGAAAAAAAATTCATGACGGAAATGAAATCGGAGATATACGTTTTGTTCGTCTTGACGCAAGGATTCCAGTGATATAAGACACTTGACATTTGGACAAGATTTGTGGGAGTTATGATCATCAACGCGTTTGTTATTGCTATAGCGCCACCTATAGGCCAATCGGGTTGATACTCTATCAACCTCTCCCCAAATTGGGTCCTACCCTTTGGCCAAGTTTCAAGTCTCTAGGCCTTACGGTTTGGGCTGTACGTTCCGTTTTATGGCAAAATAATAATAATTAATAAAAATAAAAATCTTAACAATTACAATAGGGTTTCAGCCCTACGGGCTTGAACCCCTAAATATAGCTGCAAGCAGCGATTAGCGGGGTTCAAGCTATTTGGGATCACAAGACGTTTAAGGACATGGCCATATAGATATTCTGCATTGTATATTGTACACACACACGTTTACCTGAGAAAGGAGAAACAAGACTGTTAAAGAACAAGACTTAATATTGACATGGTTACACACTCATTTTGTATGTAGTTTTTTTTATAAAAAACATAAAAATATAATTCTTACTGCAAATGTCGTGTAAGTGCCTCCAAAATTATGTTCACGTTTCACAGCTATCATAAAGTGACATGAGTGATAAAACTGACAACTCAGAACAATTGAAGTGGTAGTCTTTCACTAAATTTGATTTTAATAGTATAACAGTAAAATCATGAAGTTAAAGGTGCAGTGTGTACATTTTAGTGGCATCTAGTGGTGAGGTCACAAATTAGTCCACTACTCACCCCTCACTTTTGAAACACATAGAGAAGCTACGGTAGCCGCCACCAGACAAACATGTCATCGTCGGAGACAAATTAGTAAAAAATGTGTCCGTTAGGGGCTTCTGTAGAAAAATGGCGCCACAAAATGTTGACTTCCATGTAAGGGGACCTTGGTGTATGTAGATAAAAAGGTCTCGTTCTAAGGTAATAAACACATACCGGTTCATTATGAAAGGTCTTTATACACCCCTGATAATATAGTTTTGTATATCATTTTGCATTTCTGTCAAGAGATCCTTCTAAAAATTACACACTGCACCTTTAAATGTGAACAGATTTCTATTAATAGTAGAATTAGTTAAAGAGTAATCATCTTCTGGGTTTTCTGAGAGTTCAAATGTCAGCCTGTGATTGAACCTCTTCTGCCATCTAGTGGACATAACGGAAAATTGCACCTAAAATCCACAATAAGAAATTAGAGTATATTGCCTGATCTCCATAATACATTGTATGCTTTGTCATAAGCTTTAGGGGCCGTTCGTCATGGCCATTTTCAAAATGACTGTGTGATAGCTATACTTTGGCAAAGTTGTTTTTGTATTTGATATATATATATATATATATATATATATATATATATATATATATATATATATATATATATATATATATATATATATATATATATATATATAATTTATACAGTGTAGACAAATTTGTACTGCACTGGCTTTACTGTTGTTGAGTGTAAGAACTGAAACAATTTAATAAAACAACCAGATACGTTATCTGAATGGTGGATGGTGTTATTAAATCGTGTCAATAACAAATATCATTTCATTTAGTAGATTCATGTTCATGTCCTTTAATCGAGTACCATGAAGGCTTTCTGTTTTAATTAGGTAAATAAAGTGAGGTATGCAAGTTATTAAACCGTATATATTTTTATGGACAAAAGGAACATATACACAAACATGCTCTGCACATTTTGTATGTTTCTCTCATCTGAAACAGCTATTTTAGTTCATAGAGATCTATTCTGTAGGTCTTACTAAACGTTTGCTTGTTTAAATCTTTTAGACATTTTTTTAACAAAAGTAATTGTTCTTATAGAACATATATATTCTTTGACATAGATATTATGTGCAAACATACAAGTATTTCAGATGATCGCCTCTGTCATATTATAGTAGGCCTAAAAGTAGTACTAAAGCTTTACATTGTTTTATATTTAACCGCTGGCTATGTCCATACATAACTGATACAGATGTGTTGTTTATATCAAATGGAGTTAATAACAAATGATGTCATTAAGTAAATGTCAGTCAGATTTGCTATTAAGCACTTATTAGTGTTCACACATGTTCTGTGCTAGAGTAAGTTTTCAGCAAATCATTTACATTTAAAATAACCAATTGTATCATAACATTACAATTTCATTGCAATAATTCTATAAACAATTATTAAAAACTTTATAAGATACATCATGACATGTTTATGTTCTGGAAAGTAGATTAGAATACTAAAGCTACTGATAACCAAATATATTTTATTCTCTTTATGTATGACTATTAGTTATTATTTCTAATGTTGGCCTATTATTGTTCTTTAAGGATCCACATATTTACAGCAATTTTTTTCATACCTTTAGGATTTGAAAAATTCTAAGACAACATTTGAAGCTTTATAACTTTATTGGGTTGTTTATATAGTAGTTTTTGTTGGGTAAATTACTGATCATATGCTGTATTAATATTATATAAGGCCTAAGGCCTGTTGTTTCTACACAAGGCTATAAGACACCCAGTTAAACTTTCTTTTTCTCAGTTAACTTTCCTTTCCTAATTAAAAGAGTCCAGGTGCGATCCTGCGACTATACCCTGATTGTTCTCGCCACGATTATCTTGAGAAGGTCGAAACAACTGATAAACAAGAGTACGTCATTTTATATTAGAGAATTCGTCCAGCTGTACTTCGCTACATTAACAATAAGGTATCTGTGCAAGCTAGGCCAAGGCCATGAAAACCAATAAGCAGAATATATCATTTTAGATATGAGGCAGGATGAAGCTGCACTTTTGCTACATCAAACAAATAAAATTAATTGTGGCAGACCGAGACCAATGAGAAGAATATACGTCATCTCAGATAAGAAGTGTTTGATCTTACTGTATAAAAATGGAGTCAGATGTTGGGAGGGCAGATGATCTTTGAGCACCTCTTTGAGGGGTATTGATTGTCTCACTTTGTTGGCTCGAGCGAATAAAGTAATTTTTGTTTGGCACCTGGAACCTTTGTCTCCTGAGTATTTTTCTTATGAAGATTCAAGCTAAGACTTTTTGCAACAACATTTCCCACAGGTTTAGATTGATGCATGACTAGCCATTAGTTATGTAAAAACATTTAGGTACTTTTTACAAACAAACCTTATAAAAAACATTACTGGTGTACATCTTAAGACAAAACTATGGCCCAGATATATTTAAAGGTAGGCCAGTGTAAGCTATTTTCAAGTAAGACAACTAAAACTTAAGCCTAAATTTTAGTCTGGAACTACACTTAAACCAATGGTCAGTAACATTAATCTCTAAGACTAGATTTCAAAGTTAGTCATACATTTTTATCTTCACGATTGAACACAACTGTTTTAATTATCACGTGAAAAAATATTTAAATTATTTAAATTCTATTTAAATCCAAATAGTAAGACTGATTAGCCCTAACTAACTACTAATTCTTCAGACTAGTCCTTAAAACACAGTCTTAATTATGTTTTTTATATTATATAGTTTTTTGATTAACATTACTAAAATATTAAATGTATAATTTTTTATAACGAGTTGAATTTGAATCCCGAGCAGTTTTAACCTTACGGACATGTTACTATAACAACAACTCTAGGATGACCTTCGAAGAAACAAATAATTCAACATGAAGCTAAATCGTCACAATGAAATCCAGCTAACTGAGTAATCCACGTATGAACGACAGACCCAGCAGTGAAGCACTACATTAAAAAGTCAATTCTATGCAATCCAGTTGAGAAAGGAGGATACATTTTTTTTTTACTAGATTTTAATACTGCTAACTGTGTTTTTAAAAATAAGTGGATAAAAAGTTACTGAAGTTGCAAAGGTAGTTTATGGAACATCATACCAGAAATGATTTTTAAGAAATTGGGTGGTTTGGAATTTTTTTTGCGATACAATTTTGATATAAACAAGTTTCCCATAAAACTTTCAGGTTTCCATAAACAGGTTTGTTTTTCTTGGATGCTCATATATAAACATAACTTTTCTCCACATAGATCTGTTATTTGGAATAACAAGAATTTTCTATAGAAGAAACAGATCCTTATTTTATAGAAATTGGTATGATAATAATATAATATTAGTGAGGCAGTTATTTAAAGATGATGGTCACCTCTTTAATTATTGTGAATTCCTCAATCACTATAAGATTCCAGTAACTGCTAAGGAATTTGCAGTTGTATTTGATGCCATACCTAGTGGACTTATTCAACTCTTTCAATGTTATACATCTTATGATTGTAACTCCTTACATAATACTCAGTTATGTATTAATAGAGTAAATATTATAGAAAAAAAATTAATAACTTTTTTATAAGAACAGAAATGAATGTAGAAATGAATATTTGCCTAGATGTAAACCATACTAATCTGCAGTTCAACCTTTAAACAAGTTTTAATTTAAACTATTTGATTGTAATATTATAGTAATGAGTTTCTAAAATAATATATATATATATATAAATTGTTCATATTTTAATTTGAAAACAGAAGTGGAGATAATTAGATTTTAATTAGTTTTAATACATTTTGATGATTTGAATATAAAATAAAATAGATATAGTACAGTAAATTCACAAAATAGTTTTTCATATAAACATAAACATCTAGAGAAGTACTTTCAACTCACTGAAACGCAGTGGTTTCTCGAGACCCAATGCTCGGCACATTTTGTATGATTCTCTCATCTGACACAATCAGTTCAGTTCATACAAATCTCTACTGATGATTAAAGTAGATTTGTTTAAAATAGAAGACTTTTGTATATGTGCAGAGCAGTGGGCCTCCAGGAATAATTTTGAGAACCACTGATCTAGGGGACAGTTAACGTAACACCCGTTGTTCTAGATGCAAATATTTCCGGAATGATGAGCCAAAAATCCTCACAGACACTTGAGAACATAAGACAAAAAAGCCCATCAGTTTAGTTGTAATCGCTGGACTCGTACATGGTTAATGCTGGCTGGCTGTTGGTCGGCATGTTTTCTAAGATATGTAATTATCCTAATAGACCCTTATAAGAATCTGAAAGCAGATGTTATGTGCAAAATAGTAGGTGAGACAAATATTTATGTGTCGTATACATATGCTATAGTCATCGTTCTTTGTTTAGGTTATTGCGCCACCTAGTGGACAATCTCTGCTATTTTTTGCATGTGAACTCAGTCTAGGTCTATACATATGTGTACCAAGTTTCGTGTTGATATCTCATTACTATCATAAATGATAGCCATTTAAGTATTTGTGGCACCGCCTCTTCGTACTTTTGACCGTGGTGTTGCGACGACGAGTGCAAAGTTAAACTTTTTTTGATAATTATTGATATTCAATGTCTAAGGAATATTCCAGCACTGGATTGGTTCAGATTGGTAAAAAAACCTAGGACTAGTTCGCAAAAGTAGGTTTAAAAGAAAATGATGAATATCTAACAAACGATTCTACTGAGACAGTTGCTTCTTGAGGGAAAGTTGTTCATTGTAAGTACCTCTATTAAATGATATGAGGATCTTGTGGATATCTAAAACACTACATAATACACAATAATTTAAACACTAAAAAAACGTGATAGCGCCCCCCGGAGGCCGAATTTTTTCTTACTCTGCACAGACCTTCATGGCCAAGAGACAAACAGGCCCACCGCGTTTCGTTTCGATCGGCCTTCGTTAACCCTGTCTAATAGCTGCTTTTTCTTGATTGGCCGATGGCGGCCATGTTTCTTGAGCCATGCAAAATTCCTTTTAGACATTAATAGTACCCTAGACCAAGAGCAACCGTGCCAAATTTCAAGTTGATCGGTCCCACACTTTTGTAGCTACAGCCCTTCAAAAGTTGAGGTGGTGTTATAACGCCAACTAGTGGTCAAGCGGCGCAATTATTTGAACGTGAGCCCAGAATAGTCCCTTGTATATATACACCAAATTTGGTGTCGATACCTCTTTCTAATCCCAAGTTATAGCCATTTAAGACCTAGAGGCTCCGCCCATAGGGGGCGTTTGGGCGTGGCTTTACGACGGTGAGTGGAAAGTTCAACTTTTTTTTGATAACTTTTGATATTTACGCTCCAAGGAATATTACAGCACTGGAATGGTTCCGATCGGTCGAAAAACCTAGGACTAGTTCGTTTTTATTTTTTTCGACAAAATCGAAAATAGCGAAAAAAAATTCTAGGCGCAAATAAAATCGGAGATATACGTTTTGTTCGTCTTGACGCAAGGATTCCAGTGATATAAGACACTTGACATTTGGACAAGATTTCTGGGAGTTATGAGCATAAACGTGATTTCCGTCGTTATAGCGCCACCTATAGGCCAATCGGGTTGATACTCTGTCAACCTCTCCCCAAATTGGGTCCTACCATTTGGCCAAGTTTCAAGTCTCTAGGCCTTACGGTTTGGTCTGCACGTTCCGTTTTACGGCAGAATAATAATAATAAAAATCTTAACAATTACAATAGGGTTTCAGCGCTTCGCGCTTGAACCCCTAATAATAAATATAGCTGCAAGCAGCGATTACCGGGGTTCAAGCGATTTGGGACATTAAGACCTTTAAGGGGATGGCTGTGTAGATTTGCTGCATTGTACAAAATAAATGATGAAAAATAAGATACCAGACACACGTGTTCAAAGTATCAGCAAAAAAGTGCTATCATTCAGTGAAATGTCTCCCTCTCTTCTCACGGAACATTGACAAATGGAACACTGAAGGAAATGTTTGTGGTGCTTGCATTGGCAAAACTCGGGTCACAAAATGTTAAAATAGTGTTTGTGAGTCAAAAGAGCTGAACCCCATGTCTCTACGATGTTCTGATACAGAGATACAGCTCTTGCTAATTGGTTGCTAGGGTATTCTCATTGGTTGCTAGGGAGTGACTTGCAATCCACCAATGATTATACTCAAAGTCATGAAAGGAATAATCCATGATGACTCATGATTTTAAATGTAAGGTTATGGTATTTTTAAGTGAAAATAACAAATTACCACTAGTTGGCGCTATGAAAAAGTCGTGCATGGAATCTCAGGTCATGACTGTGTTACATCTAGCTAGTATAATGGCTATACACTTTAGTTTAGTGAAAAAACAGTTGTATGACCATTGGGCTTGCTCAATGTCAAAGGTTTTGTTCAATTATGAGGCCAACTAGTGGTGCAGGCATACCATTTTTTTTTGTATTGGCTCAGACTGTGCTCAGACATCAGCGTATCAAATCTGGTGAAAAAATATCATTCTGTTGCGGAGTTATAACCATTTATGTGTAAAAAACACAAAATTTTGAGGTAACTTTTCGTTTTTTGCAATTTTCGGCCATTTCTGATGGAAATTTTAACATAACGCCAATAGAACTTTTTGTTCAGAAGGTAATACAATGTTCTTCCTATGGTCGTTTCGAGTCGATCGGAATAACCCTCGCGGAGTTATTCGCACGTGTTTTTTAAGCGCTAATTTCCTGTGCAGAACCAACCGTAAAGCAAAACCTGGCATGCTTGGTATCGTTGGACTCGGCAACAATTCAGGACTCCAAGGAAAAAAGTCGAATGAAAATACGTTAAACTCAGCCTAAGTTATAAGCATTATTTGATTCGTCTGACCACTAGGTGGCGCTGTGACGAAACGCTGCATGAAACCTCAGGCCATGACTCTCATCACAAGTACCAAGTGTCGTGTTGATACTTCATTCTCTGTCCCCAGTTATAGCCAATAATGTTCTAGTGCCTGCCCACAATTCAGACGTTTGGGCGTGGCATGTTGACCGTGAGTCGAAAGTTCAACTTTTTTTTAATAATTATTGATATTCAAACTCCAAGGAACATTTTAGCACTGGAATGATTCCGATCGGGCGAAAAACCAAGGACTAGTTCGTTTTTATTTTTTTCAACAAAATCGAAAATAGCGGAAAATTTTTCATGGCGGAAATAAAATCGGAGATATACATTTTGTTCGTCTTGATGCAAGTAATCCAGGGATATGAGACACTTGACATTTGGACAAGAAATGTGGGAGGTATGTGCCTAAACGCATTTGCCATCGCTGTAGCGCCCCCCATAGGCCGATTGGGTTCATGCTCTGTCAACTTCGCGCACGAATGAGACCTATCATTTGACCAAGTCTCAAGTCTCTAGGCCTTACGGTTTGGTCTGCACGATCCGTTTCACGGCAGAAGAAAAATAATAAAAAGAATAATTAAAGCTGCAAGCAGCATTTACCGGGTTTCGAGCATTAAAGCACGTCAGAGACGTCAGACGTCGTCGACCAGGCTGATACACCACATCGCATGCAGAAAAATGAAAGAGATGGTCAGAAACGGTTCATACAGACTATGTATGCTTACACACAGGTGCACCTATAGGACAAATATGTCACGTCCTTAATGTTAAGTCATTCAGATAATTTGTTAACGAGAATTAGTTTTTCAGATTTATACCGTAACATACAATTCAGAAATGGCCGTGTTTAGTTGAACTACAAGGCCATTGAGTCGTGGTATGGTGCAATGGTGTAAAAAGACTGCAGACGTGCACATAAGGCACACACACAGCAGCGCAGCAAACCGCAAGGACCTACAGTGGACAGCAAACACAGCTGGAAAGATAATGCTTGACTTATTTAATGTCCTCCTTAATTGTGTTCTGATAACTCCAGGACTAAGCATAAGGCAAAACCTGGCATGTTTGGTATCGTTGGACTCTGCAACAATTCAGGACTCTTGTGAAAAAAGTCCCATGAAAATACGGTGACTGCAGCCAAAGATTTAGGTTTCTAAAATATGCTTCCGAACACTAGGTGTTGGTGCAACAAACTGCAGGCTCCCTCAGGTCCAGACTGCCATCAGAATTACCAAGTACTGTGTCATTACGCATACGTTTGGCGAAGATACAACCTTAAATACATTAGCTATCAGCAAAAAACAGCTCTCATTCAGTGAAATTTCTCTGCTCTCTACTCACTTTTAAGTGAAAATAACAAATAACCACAGGGTGGCGCTACGACAAAATTGTGCATGCAACGTCAGGTCATGACTTTGTTACATCTAGCTAGTATCATGGCTGAACACTTTAGTTTAGTGAAAAAAACAGTTGTAAGACCATTGGGCTCGCTCAATGTCAAAGGTTTTGTTCAATTATGAGGCCAACGAGTGGTGCAGGCATATTATTTTTTGGGTATTGCCTCAGACTCTGCTCGGAAAAATCTGGTGAAAATCTGGTGAAAAAATGTCATTTCGTTGCGGAGGTATAACCATTTATGTGTAAAAAACACAGAATTTTGAGGTAATTTTTCGTTTTTTGCAATTTTCTTCCATTTCTGATAGAAATTTTAACATAACGCCAATAGACTTTTTTGTTCAGAAGGTAATGCAATGTTCTTCCTATGGTCGTTTAAAGTCGATCGGAATAATCCTCGCAGAGTTATTCGCGCATGTTTTGTAAGTGCTATTTTTGCTGTGCAGAACTAACCGTAAGGCGAAACCTGGCATGCTTGGTATCGTAGGACTCGGAAACAATTCAGGATGCTAAAAAATAACTCCCATGAAAATCTCTTGACCACAGATAAAGTTATAGGCGTGAAAGTTGCAACCATTGCATAATCACAGTATTTAGTGCTATTTTCCCCGTTATAGCGCCATCTAGTGTCCAATCGGCGAGCTTTTTATATCACGACCTTAGACCGATGGCCTACACATATGATTCAAGCCCCATGATGATATCTCAAACGCCTCTCGAGTTATGGCCGTTTAAATGTTTTAAGCTCCGCCCAGTTCGGTTTTTGGCCACTCCTTGCGTGTTTGAATACAAATTTCAACTTTTTTTCGATAATTATTCATATTCCCACTCCACAGAATCAATCAGCTTTCGTTAGGTTCAGATCGGATGAAAAACCTAGGACTAGTTCGCAAAAGTAGGTTTGAACGTTATCGCCAATAACTAACGAACCGTTTGATTGACAGCAACGCTTCAAGAGGCAAAGTTTTTCGTCATGAACCGATCTATCATATGATGTCATGTTTGTGTGTGTATGTCAAACGTCACGTGATACAGGCACCGAAATACGGTATTACGCCCCCTAGTGGCCAAATGACACCATAAATCTTACAGACCTTCTGGAGCAGTACACGAACAAGCACAGTGAGTGTCGTTCCGATCGACCTTCGTTAACCCTGTCAAATCAGCCCTCACACTTCATTGGCCGATGACGGCCATGTTTTTGCAGATACGCCAATGTCCTTCTATAGCCTCATGGTACATTGCACAAAGACACACCATACCAAATATGAAGTGTATCGGGCTTACGGTTGTGTAGTGATAGCCATTTTCGACCTCAAGCTTATTATAGCGCCACCTAGTGGCCAAAATCCGCGTATTTTTTCCTGTGACCCCGGAGTGAGCTGATACACATGTGTACCAAACCGCGTTAAGATATCTCTAACCGTTCACGAGTTATAGCCATTTTCCTGGAGATAGTCTACTTCCGGTATTGAATTTTGGCGCCCCTTAGTGACACTGAAGCGAAATTACACATTCTGTTCGATAATTATTTACCTACTCACTCCACAGATTTCTCCTGCGTTGGAACGATTCCGATCGGGCGAAAAACCTAGGACTAGTTCATTTTGGCTTGAAATGCATATTATGCAAATTAGCGAAAAAATTTGCATACCGGAAATGAAATCGGAGATATACATTTTTTAAGTTTGGAGCCAGGGATTACAATGATACCAAACACTTGAGTGTAGGATGTCCGGTTTAGGAGTTATGAGCCCCAACGCGTCGGGCATTGCTATAGCGCCACCTATGGGCCGATTTGGCTGATTCACTGTATCTGAGTAGCCTGCTAATATACAACCAGTTGACCAAGTGGCAAGTTTCTACGACTTACGGTTTGTGCTGGGCGACGCGTTTTATGGCGGAAAAATAATAATAATAATAATAAATATAGCTGCAAGCAGCGATTACCGGGGTTCAAGCCATTTAGATCACAAGACGTTTAAGGACATGGCCATATAGATATTCTGCATTGTATATTGTACACACACACGTTTATCTGAGAAAGGAGAAACAAGACTGTTAAAGAACAAGACTTAATATTGACATGGTTACACACTCATTTGGTATGTTTTTTTTATAAAAAACTAAAAATATATAATTCTTACTGCAAATGTCGTGTAAGTGCCTCCAAAATTATGTTCACGTTTCACAGCTTTCATAAAATGACATGAGTGTTAAAACTGATAACTCAGAACAATTGAAGTGGTAGTCTTTAACTAAATGTGATTTTAATATTATAACAGTAAAATCATGAAGTTAAAAGTGCAGTGTGTACATTTTAGCGGCGTCTAGTGGTGAGGTCACGAATTGCAACCAATGGCTTAGTCCACTGCTCACCCCTCGCTTTTGAAACACATAGAGAAGCTACGGTAGCCGCCACCAGACAAACATGTCATCGTCGGAGACAACTTAGTAAAAAAAATGTCCGTTAGGGGCTTCTGTAGAAAAATGGCGCCACAAAATGGTGACTTCCATGTAAGGGGACACTCGGTGTATGTAGATAAAAAGGTCTCGTTCTAAGGTAATAAACACATACCGCTTCATTATGAAAGGTCTTTATACACCCCTGATAATATAGTTTTTATATCATTTTGCATTTCTGTCAAGAGATCCTTCTAAAATTTACACACTGCACCTTTAAATGTGAACAGATTTCTATTAATAGTAAACTTAGTTAAAGAGTAATCATCATCTGTGTTTTCTGTGAGTGCAAAAGTCAGCCAGTGATTGATCCTCTTCTACCATCTAGTGGACATAACGGAAAATTGCACCTAAAAACCACAATAAGGAATTTGAGTATATTGCCTGATCTCAATAATACATTGTATGCTTTGTCATAAGCTTTAGGGGCCGTTCGTCAGAGCCGTTTTCAAAATGACTGTGTGATAGCTATACTTCTGCAAAGTTGTTTTTGTATTTGATATATATATATATTTATACAGTGTAGAGAAAATTGTACTGCACTGGCTTTACTATTGTTGAGTGTAAGAACTGAAACAATTTAATAAAACATAACCAGATACTTTATCTGAATGGTGGATGATGTTATTAAATCGTGTCAATAACAAATATCATTTCATTTAGCAGATTCATGTTCATGTCCTTTAATCGAGTATCATGAAGGCTTTCTGTTTTAATTAGGTAAATAAAGTGAGGTATGCAAGTTATTAAACCGTATATATTTTTATGGACAAAAGGAACATATACACAAACATGCTCTGCACATTTTGTATGTTTCTCTCATCTGAAACAGTCATTTTAGTTCATAGAGATATATTCTGTAGGTCTTACTAAATGGTTGCTTGTTTAAATCTTTTAGACTATTTTTTTTTATTAACAAACGTAATTGTTCTTATAGAACATATATATTCTTTGACATAAATATTATGTGCAAACATACAAGTATTTCAGATGACAGCCTCTGTCATATTATAGTAGGCCTAAACATAACAAATCCAGATGTGTTGTTTATATCAAATGGAGTTAATAACAAATATGATGTCATTAAGCAAATGTCAGTCAGATTTGCTATTAAGCACTTATTTGTGTTCACACATGTGCTGTGCTAGAGTAAGTTTTCAGTAAATCATTTACATTTAAAACAACCAATTGTATCATTACATTACAATTTCATTGCAATAATTCTTTAAACAATTATTAAAAACTTTATAAGACACATCATGACATGTTTATGTCATGGAAAATAGATTAGAATACTAAAGCTACTGATAACCAAATATATATTCTCTTTATGTATAATTATTAGTTATTATTTCTAATGTTGGCCTGTTCTTTAAGGATCCACATATTTACAGCAATCTTTTTCATACCTTTAGGATTTGAAGAATTCTAAGACAACATTTGAAGCTTTATAACTTTATTGGGTTGTTTCCCACAGGTTTAAATTGATGCATGACTAGCCATTAGTTATGTATTGACATTAAAAAGTCAATTATAAGCAATCCAGTTGAGGAAGGAGGTTAAAATGTACTAGATTTTAAAACTGTTTTTAAAAATAAGTGGATAAAAAGTAACTGAAGTTGGAAAGGTAGTATATGGAACATCATACTAGAAATAATTTTTAAGAAATTGGGTGGTTTGGAATTTTTTTTGCGATTCAATTTTGATATAAACAAGGTTCCCATAAAACTGTCAGGTTTCCATAAACAGGTTTGTTTATCTTGGATGCTCATATATAAACATAACTTTTCTCCACATAGATCTGTTATTTGGAATAACAAGAATATTCTATACAAAAACAAATCCTTATTTTATAGAAATTGGTATGATAATAATATAATATTAGTGAGGCAGTTATTTAAAGATGATGGTCACCTCTTTAATTATTGTGAAATTCCTCAATCACTATAAGATTCCAGTAACTGCTAAGGAATTTGCAGTTGTATTTGATGTCATACCTAGTGGACTTATTCAACTCTTTCAAGGTTATACATCTTATGATTGTAACTCCTTACATAATGCTCAGTTATGTATTAATGGAGTAAATATTCTAGAAAAAAAATGTAATAACTTATAAGAACACTATGTAGAAATGAATATTTGCCTAGATGTAAACCATACTGGAACTCCTTATATAGTCAACTTGTATGGAAAGAGGTTTGGAGTTTATTAAATATATACTGTCTCACGAATAAGGTTAAAGAAATTATGTCACGACCGGGAACATGAGATCAGGAAGTAGGACGCATGTGCAGAGTTCGAGATGAATAAATAACATTTAATAATAACCAAGAAACAAAACACTAGAATCAAACAACAGGCAGGTAAATAAACACAGGAACACTATAACGTAGAACACAGGAACAGACAGGGAATCAGCGACAATCATCCGGCAAGTGAACATACAACAGGCAGGGGTATATATACAAACAGACTAACGATACACAGGTGTGATGAGGCAGGTAATTAATTAACAAGAGTCCAGGTGACGACAATCGGAACAGACACAAAACATGACACGGATTCCACCGTGACAAATTACTTATAAATTGGTTCATTTAATGTATCCAGTTAAACAAGTAGTCTCCAGATTTTTAAGAGATATGGAGGTTACTTGTATTTGCAATTTGGAAGTAGAATCCATAAAACATTTATTTTATCAATGTATATTTACTCAATCTTTTTGGATTGATGTGGAATGCTTGATATTTAAACTCACAAAATAATAATTCGGTTATCTGGTAAGGATATATTTTTGTATTATAAAAGTAAATGTGTGGAGAAAGACTTGTTAATCAACTTATTGATTATATATGGAAAATTTCACATCCATAAACAAAAATGGGCAAATAATAAACCCAATAGCATTTTATTTAGAACGGAATTAAGAAATTATTTTGAAACTGTTAAAAGTCAAAAAAAGCAAAGCAAATATATAACATTTTTGAAACCTTTTGTTTTATTGAATTATTGTAGAATATCCCCATGTTATTGTTAATTTATTTTTTTATTTTTATTTTATTTGATCCATTGTTATGTTAAATGTTAAATAAGCACATTGTAATCCTCTTGTATGTATGCAATGTTCTTGTTCTTGAAATGAATAATGAAAAAAGCTAAATAGTACTAAAGCTCTACATATTTTTATATTTAACTCTTTCCCCGCCATTAAGAGAAAACGCTTCCCCGCCAATGACGAGATCCGTCTTTCCGCAATACCGCTATTATCCACCAGTTGGCGCCCTTCCGCAACTTTTTAAAACCGGAAGTATTGCCCTATGCCAAGCTGCTGCATGTCCGTGTCTGTTTTAAAGATCGCTCTGAATGGGATCTCTATGAAAAGTCCGTCAAAAAAATGAAATTGTCTCTGCTTTTTGCTCAAAATATGGTGTTTTTGCAAAAACCTACCCATATTCAAAAGCTGATTGCAAAAGAACCACTAAAGGTAAGATGAAACGTTTTTTTCTGTTTGAAAGCAGAGGGTCTGTTCTTTCATTTGGTATATTATATGTTTATATATTTAAAGAAGAACATTTTCTGGAAGGCAATAAACTTTGGTGAAAATCATGAAAAACGCTGGCGCTGGCTGGCAACTTTTTTTAAAAACGCTGGCGGTGAAAGAGTTAACCACTGGCTATGCCCATACATAACTGATCCAGATGTGTTGTTTATATCCAATGGAGTTAATAACAAATATGATGTCATTAAGCAAATGTCAGTCAGATTTGCTATTAAGCACTTATTTGTGTTCACACATGTGCTGTGCTTGAGTAAGTTTTCAGTAAATCATTTACATTTAAAACAACCAATTATATCATAACATTACAATTTCATTGCAATAATTTTATAAACAATTATTAAAAACTTTATAAGACACATCATGACATGTTTATGTCATGGAAAATAGATTAAAATACTAAAGCTACTGATAACCAAATATATATTCTCTTTATGTGTGATTATTAGTAATTATTTCTAATGTTGGCCTGTTCTTTAAGGATCCACATATTTACAGCAATCTTTTTCATACCTTTAGGATTTGAAGAATTCTAAGACAACATTTGAAGCTTTATAACTTTATTGGGTTGTTTCCCACAGGTTTAAATTGATGCATGACTAGCCATTAGTTATTTAAAAACATTTAGGTACTTTTTACAAACAAACCTTTTAAAAACATTACTGGTGTACATCTTAAGACAAAACTATGGCCCTGATATATTTAAAGATAGGCCATTGTAAGCTATTTTCAAGTAAGACAACTAAAACATAAACCTAAGTTTTAGTCTGTAACTACACTTAAACCAATGGTCAGTAACATTAATCTCTAAGACTAGTCTTAAAAGTTAGTCATACATTTTTGTCTTCATGACTGAACATAACTGCTTTAAGTATCATGTGAAAAAATATTTAAATTATTTAAATTATATTTAAATCCAAATAGTAAGACTGATTAGCCCTAACTAACTACTAGTTCTTCAGACTAGTCCTTAAAACACAGTTTTAACTTAATTATTCAACCAGCCCTAGTCTTGGAAAGACATATATTGTCTGATCTTAATAAAACTATTAATATTTTGTCATAAGCTTCACATTACTAGTTAATTGGTTAGATATACTTAGTCTGGCCCATTTTGAAAATGTCACATTTCAAAATGCTTGAATTGATAACCTCAAGTCTTTTAGTTTTAATGAGGTAAATGACTGCAGATCATTGAATCTTATAATAATTTTCATGCAGATGCAAACCCATGGACAAAAGGAACATAACAGCAGTTACAAATGAAATAACGAATACAGGTTAGAAATGGTTCCCACATCACTGTGAGACATCATATCAAATCTAGGAATACAACGGCAAAAGTTTATTTTATGTTTCATATTGATATTTGCCCAGATAGTACAGCAAATTCACAAAATTGTTTTTCATATAAACATAAACATCTAGAGCAGTACTTTCAACTAAGTGAAACACAGTGGTTTCTCCAGACCCAATGCTCAGCACATTTTGTATGATTCCCTCATCTGACACAATCAGTTCAGTTCATACAAATCTCTACTGATGATTAAAGTGGATTTGTTTAAAATAGAAGACTTTTGTATATGTGCAGAGCAGTGGGCTTCCAGGAATACTTTTGAAAACCACTGATCTAGGGGACAGTTAACGTTACACCCATTGTTCTAGATGCAAATATTTCCGGAATGATGAGCCAAAAATCCTCACAGACACTTGAGAACATAAGACAAAAAAGCCCATCAGTTTAGTTGTAATCGCTGGACTCGTACATGGTTAATGCTGGCTGGCTGTTGGTCGGCATGTTTTCTAAGATATGTAATTATCCTAATAGACCCTTATAAGAATCTGAAAGCAGATGTTATGTGCAAAATAGTAGGTGAGACAAATATTTATGTGTCGTATACATATGCTATAGTCATCGTTCTTTGTTCTTAGGTTATTGCGCCACCTAGTGGACAATCTCTGCTATTTTTTGCATGTGAACTCAGTCTAGGTCTATACATATGTGTACCAAGTTTCGTGTTGATATCTCATTCCTATCATAAATGATAGCCATTTAAGTATTTGTGGCACCGCCTCTTCGTACTTTTGACCGTGGTGTTGCGACGACGAGTGCAAAGTTCAACTTTTTTTTGATAATTATTGATATTCAATGTCTAAGGAATATTCCAGCACTGGATTGGTTCAGATTGGTCAAAAAACCTAGGACTAGTTCGCAAAAGTAGGTTTAAAAGAAAATGATGAATATCTAACAAACGATTCTACTGAGACAGTTGCTTCTTGAGGGAAAGTTGTTCATTGTAAGTACCTCTATTAAATGATATGAGGATCTTGTGGATATCTAAAACACTACATAATACACAATAATTTAAACACTAAAAAAACGTGATAGCGCCCCCCGGAGGCCGAATTTTTTCTTACTCTGCACAGACCTTCATGGCCAAGAGACAAACAGGCCCACCGCGTTTCGTTTCGATCGGCCTTCGTTAACCCTGTCTAATAGCTGCTTTTTCTTGATTGGCCGATGGCGGCCATGTTTCTTGAGCCATGCAAAATTCCTTTTAGACATTAATAGTACCCTAGACCAAGAGCAACCGTGCCAAATTTCAAGTTGATCGGTCCCACACTTTTGTAGCTACAGCCCTTCAAAGGTTGAGGTGGTGTTATAACGCCAACTAGTGGTCAAGCGGCGCAATTATTTGAACGTGAGCCCAGAATAGTCCCCTGTATATATACACCAAATTTGGTGTCGATACCTCTTTCTAATCCCAAGTTATAGCCATTTAATACCTAGAGGCTCCGCCCATAGGGGGCGTTTGGGCGTGGCTTTACGACGGTGAGTCGAAAGTTCAACTTTTTTTTGATAACTTTTGATATTCACGCTCCAAGGAATATTACAGCACTGGAATGGTTCCGATCGGTCGAAAAACCTAGGACTAGTTCGTTTTTATTTTTTTCGACAAAATCGAAAATAGCGAAAAAAAATTCTAGGCGCAAATAAAATCGGAGATATACGTTTTGTTCGTCTTGACGCAAGGATTCCAGTGATATAAGACACTTGACATTTGGACAAGATTTCTGGGAGTTATGAGCATAAACGTGATTTCCGTCGTTATAGCGCCACCTATAGGCCAATCGGGTTGATACTCTGTCATCCTCTCCCCAAATTGGGTCCTACCATTTGGCCAAGTTTCAAGTCTCTAGGCCTTACGGTTTGGTCTGCACGTTCCGTTTTACGGCAGAATAATAATAATAAAAATCTTAACAATTACAATAGGGTTTCAGCGCTTCGCGCTTGAACCCCTAAATATAGCTGCTAGCAGCGATTACCGGGGTTCAAGCCATTTAGATCACAAGACGTTTAAGGACATGGCCATATAGATATTCTGCATTGTATATTGTACACACACACGTTTATCTGAGAAAGGAGAAACAAGACTGTTAAAGAACAAGACTTAATATTGACATGGTTACACACTCATTTGGTATGTTTTTTTTATAAAAAACTAAAAATATATAATTCTTACTGCAAATGTCGTGTAAGTGCCTCCAAAATTATGTTCACGTTTCACAGCTTTCATAAAATGACATGAGTGTTAAAACTGATAACTCAGAACAATTGAAGTGGTAGTCTTTAACTAAATGTGATTTTAATATTATAACAGTAAAATCATGAAGTTAAAAGTGCAGTGTGTACATTTTAGCGGCGTCTAGTGGTGAGGTCACGAATTGCAACCAATGGCTTAGTCCACTGCTCACCCCTCGCTTTTGAAACACATAGAGAAGCTACGGTAGCCGCCACCAGACAAACATGTCATCGTCGGAGACAACTTAGTAAAAAAAATGTCCGTTAGGGGCTTCTGTAGAAAAATGGCGCCACAAAATGGTGACTTCCATGTAAGGGGACACTCGGTGTATGTAGATAAAAAGGTCTCGTTCTAAGGTAATAAACACATACCGGTTCATTATGAAAGGTCTTTATACACCCCTGCTAATATAGTTTTTTATATCATTTTGCATTTCTGTCAAGAGATCCTTCTTAAATTTACACACTGCACCTTTAAATGTGAACAGATTTCTATTAATAGTAAACTTAGTTAAAGAGTAATCATCATCTGTGTTTTCTGTGAGTGCAAATGTCAGCCAGTGATTGATCCTCTTCTACCATCTAGTGGACATAACGGAAAATTGCACCTAAAAACCACAATAAGGAATTTGAGTATATTGCCTGATCTCAATAATACATTGTATGCTTTGTCATAAGCTTTAGGGGCCGTTCGTCAGAGCCGTTTTCAAAATGACTGTGTGATAGCTATACTTCTGCAAAGTTGTTTTTGTATTTGATATATATATATATATTTATACAGTGTAGAGAAAATTGTACTGCACTGGCTTTACTATTGTTGAGTGTAAGAACTGAAACAATTTAATAAAACATAACCAGATACTTTATCTGAATGGTGGATGATGTTATTAAATCGTGTCAATAACAAATATCATTTCATTTAGCAGATTCATGTTCATGTCCTTTAATCTAGTATCATGAAGACTTTCTGTTTTAATTAGGTAAATAGAGTGAGGTATGCAAGTTATTAAACCGTATATATTTTTATGGACAAAAGGAACATATACACAAACATGCTCTGCACATTTTGTATGTTTCTCTCATCTGAAACAGTCATTTTAGTTCATAGAGATATATTCTGTAGGTCTTACTAAATGGTTGCTTGTTTAAATCTTTTAGACTATTTTTTTATTAACAAACGTAATTGTTCTTATAGAACATATATATTCTTTGACATAAATATTATGTGCAAACATACAAGTATTTCAGATGACAGCCTCTGTCATATTATAGTAGGCCTAAACATAACAAATCCAGATGTGTTGTTTATATCAAATGGAGTTAATAACAAATATGATGTCATTAAGCAAATGTCAGTCAGATTTGCTATTAAGCACTTATTTGTGTTCACACATGTGCTGTGCTAGAGTAAGTTTTCAGTAAATCATTTACATTTAAAACAACCAATTGTATCATTACATTACAATTTCATTGCAATAATTCTTTAAACAATTATTAAAAACTTTATAAGACACATCATGACATGTTTATGTCATGGAAAATAGATTAGAATACTAAAGCTACTGATAACCAAATATATATTCTCTTTATGTATGATTATTAGTTATTATTTCTAATGTTGGCCTGTTCTTTAAGGATCCACATATTTACAGCAATCTTTTTCATACCTTTAGGATTTGAAGAATTCTAAGACAACATTTGAAGCTTTATAACTTTATTGGGTTGTTTCCCACAGGTTTAAATTGATGCATGACTAGCCATTAGTTATTTATTGACATTAAAAAGTCAATTATAAGCAATCCAGTTGAGGAAGGAGGTTAAAATGTACTAGATTTTAAAAACTGTTTTTAAAAATAAGTGGATAAAAAGTAACTGAAGTTGGAAAGGTAGTATATGGAACATCATACTAGAAATGATTTAAGAAATTGGGTGGTTTGGAATTTTTTTTGCGATTCAATTTTGATATAAACAAGGTTCCCATAAAACTGTCAGGTTTCCATAAACAGGTTTGTTTATCTTGGATGCTCATATATAAACATAACTTTTCTCCACATAGATCTGTTATTTGGAATAACAAGAATATTCTATACAAAAACAAATCCTTATTTTATAGAAATTGGTATGATAATAATATAATATTAGTGAGGCAGTTATTTAAAGATGATGGTCACCTCTTTAATTATTGTGAAATTCCTCAATCACTATAAGATTCCAGTAACTGCTAAGGAATTTGCAGTTGTATTTGATGTCATACCTAGTGGACTTATTCAACTCTTTCAAGGTTATACATCTTATGATTGTAACTCCTTACATAATGCTCAGTTATGTATTAATGGAGTAAATATTCTAGAAAAAAAATGTAATAACTTATAAGAACACTATGTAGAAATGAATATTTGCCTAGATGTAAACCATACTGGAACTCCTTATATAGTCAACTTGTATGGAAAGAGGTTTGGAGTTTATTAAATATATACTGTCTCACGAATAAGGTTAAAGAAATTATGTCACGACCGGGAACATGAGATCAGGAAGTAGGACGCATGTGCAGAGTTCGAGATGAATAAATAACATTTAATAATAACCAAGAAACAAAACACTAGAATCAAACAACAGGCAGGTAAATAAACACAGGAACACTAAAACGTAGAACACAGGAACAGACAGGGAATCAGCGACAATCATCCGGCAAGTGAACATACAACAGGCAGGGGTATATATACAAACAGACTAACGATACACAGGTGTGATGAGGCAGGTAATTAATTAACAAGAGTCCAGGTGACGACAATCGGAACAGACACAAAACATGACACGGATTCTACCGTGACAAATTACTTATAAATTGGTTCATTTAATGTATCCAGTTAAACAAGTAGTCTCCAGATTTTTAAGAGATATGGAGGTTACTTGTATTTGCAATTTGGAAGTAGAATCCATAAAACATTTATTTTATCAATGTATATTTACTCAATCTTTTTGGATTGATGTGGAATGCTTGATATTTAAACTCACAAAATAATAATTCAGTTATCTGGTAAGGATATATTTTTGTATTATAAAAGTAAATGTGTGGAGAAAGACTTGTTAATCAACTTATTGATTATATATGGAAAATTTCACATCCATAAACAAAAATGGGCAAATAATAAACCCAATAGCATTTTATTTAGAACGGAATTAAGAAATTATTTTGAAACTGTTAAAAGTCAAAAAAAGCAAAGCAAATATATAACATTTTTGAAACCTTTTGTTTTATTGAATTATTGTAGAATATCCCCATGTTATTGTTAATTTATTTTTTTGTTTTTTTTTATTTGATCCATTGTTATGTTAAATGTTAAATAAGCACATTGTAATCCTCTTGTATGTATGCAATGTTCTTGTTCTTGAAATGAATAATGAAAAAAGCTAAATAGTACTAAAGCTCTACATATTTTTATATTTAACTCTTTCCCCGCCATTGACGAGATATCTCGTCAATTAAGAGAAAACGCTTCCCCGCCAATGACGAGATCCGTCTTTCCGCAATACCGCTATTATCCACCAGTTGGCGCCCTTCCGCAACTTTTTAAAACCGGAAGTATTGCCCTATGCCAAGCTGCTGCATGTCCGTGTCTGTTTTAAAGATCGCTCTGAATGGGATCTCTATGAAAAGTCCGTCAAAAAAATGAAATTGTCTCTGCTATTGGTATTGTCCCTTGCGCTCTTTTGTGTGACAGATTTTGTAAATTTTTCATTGATAAAGTGTCCAATATCCGAACTGCAACCCATCATGTTGTGCCTGATCCAAGCATTGTATCACTATGTACAGCTGTCTTTGAAGATTTTGTACCAGTATCTATTACTGATTTATCCAAGACGGTTCAAGGTTTAAGATATTCCGTTTGCTCTTTGGATAGTCTTCCAGCTAAACTATTTAAAGATGTTTTTGAGACAATTGGGCCTTTTGTTTTAAGTCTGATAAATATGTCCCTATCAGCCGGATATGTTCCAGTGGCTTTTAAAAAGGCCATTGTACAACCCTTACTGAAGAAACACAATTTAGACCCCTCCGTTTTGTCTAATTATAGGCCTGTTTCTAAGCTCCCCTTTCTATCCAAAGTTTTAGAAAAAGTGGTATATGCCCAACTACAATCACACCTAAGTTTAAACAAAATCTGTGACAAATTCCAGTCTGGTTTTAAATCCGGCCACAGTACTGAAACTGCTCTTTTAAAAGTTTTTAATGATCTTCTGCTAATTTCGGATGCTGGTAGATCTGCTGTACTGGTACTTTTAGATTTGACTGCAGCGTTTGATACTGTTGACCACAAGATTCTATTGTCCAGACTTGAGTCTTGTGTTGGCATTAAAGGTACTGTTTTGAATTGGTTTCGGTCATATCTGTCAGAGAGGTCTTTTACAGTGAACCTTGGACCTTTCAATTCAAAAAGCGCCCCAATTACTAGCGGGGTCCCTCAAGGATCAATTTTGGGCCCAGTTTTATTTTCATTGTATATGTTACCTTTGGGATCTATTTTCCAAAAATACAACATCTCTTATCATTGTTTTGCGGATGACGTCCAAATTTACTTACCGTTGAACACTAAAACAAACTCAGTCGAAGTACTGAGAAATTGTTTGGGTGAAGTAAAGGATTGGATGTCACTGAACTTTCTGAATTTAAACAATGACAAAACTGAAGTTATAATTTTTGGAGATGCAGATATCTCAGGCTTGGATGCTTTTGGCCCAACATTTTCAAACTGCTGTTCTTATGTAAAAAGCCTTGGCGTTTTAATTGATAGCACTTTTAAACTTGACAGGCAAATTAGTTCTGTGGTAAAATCAAGCTTTTTTCAACTTAGACTTCTTAGGAAGGTCAAACCCTATCTGCCACATAGCCAACTGGAAAAAGTTGTGCATGCTCTGATTACAAATCGTCTAGACTATTGCAATTCATTATACTATGGTCTTGATCAGGGCTCGATCCGCCGTTTACAATTAGTTCAAAATGCAGCGGCACGTCTTTTGACAGGTAAAAAGCGAAATGAACACATAACCCCTATATTGTCGACTCTACATTGGTTGCCTGTTGTTTTTAGAATCCATTTTAAGATTTTATTGTTTGTTTATAAATCTTTAAACGGATTGGCACCTTTATATTTATCTGACATGCTTACTTTGCATACTCCAAGTAGGACTCTGAGGTCTACTGGCCAGCTGTCTTTAGACTGTCCAAGGTCCAGACGAAAAACAAGAGGAGACAGAGCTTTCTCAATAGCAGGTCCAACACTTTGGAATTCGCTCCCTCCTTATATTAGAGCAGCTACCTCTGTGGAATGTTTTAAATCATTGTTAAAAACCCACTTGTTTGCATCGGCTTTCGAATCATGACTGAGCAGTGACATTTTATTTTTTTTGGTTTTTTTTAATATTGTTGGAATATTTGTATCTTGTGTTTTTACTGTATTTTATACTTGTACAGCACTTTGGGGCAGTGGTGTCTGCTTGTAAATGTGCTTTAGAAATAAACTTTGACCTTGACCTTGACCTTGACCTCTGCTTTTTGCTCAAAATATGGTGTTTTTGCAAAAACCTACCCATATTCAAAAGCTGATTGCAAAAGAACCACTAAAGGTAAGATGAAACGTTTTTTTCTGTTTGAAAGCAGAGGGTCTGTTCTTTCATTTGGTATATTATATGTTTATATATTTAAAGAAGAACATTTTCTGGAAGGCAATAAACTTTGGTGAAAATCATGAAAAACGCTGGCGCTGGCTGGCAACTTTTTTTAAAAACGTCATATTATAGTAGGCCTAAAAATAGTACTAAAGCTGTACATTTTTTATATTTAACCACTGGCTATGCCCATACATAACTGATCCAGATGTGTTGTTTATATCCAATGGAGTTAATAACAAATATGATGTCATTAAGCAAATGTCAGTCAGATTTGCTATTAAGCACTTATTTGTGTTCACACATGTGCTGTGCTTGAGTAAGTTTTCAGTAAATCATTTACATTTAAAACAACCAATTATATCATAACATTACAATTTCATTGCAATAATTCTATAAACAATTATTAAAAACTTTATAAGACACATCATGACATGTTTATGTCATGGAAAATAGATTAAAATACTAAAGCTACTGATAACCAAATATATATTCTCTTTATGTGTGATTATTAGTAATTATTTCTAATGTTGGCCTGTTCTTTAAGGATCCACATATTTACAGCAATCTTTTTCATACCTTTAGGATTTGAAGAATTCTAAGACAACATTTGAAGCTTTATAACTTTATTGGGTTGTTTCCCACAGGTTTAAATTGATGCATGACTAGCCATTAGTTATTTAAAAACATTTAGGTACTTTTTACAAACAAACCTTTTAAAAACATTACTGGTGTACATCTTAAGACAAAACTATGGCCCTGATATATTTAAAGATAGGCCATTGTAAGCTATTTTCAAGTAAGACAACTAAAACATAAACCTAAATTTTAGTCTGTAACTACACTTAAACCAATGGTCAGTAACATTAATCTCTAAGACTAGTCTTAAAAGTTAGTCATACATTTTTGTCTTCATGACTGAACATAACTGCTTTAAGTATCATGTGAAAAAATATTTAAATTATTTAAATTATATTTAAATCCAAATAGTAAGACTGATTAGCCCTAACTAACTACTAGTTCTTCAGACTAGTCCTTAAAACACAGTTTAAACTTAATTATTCAACCAGCCCTAGTCTTGGAAAGACATATATTGTCTGATCTTAATAAAACTATTAATATTTTGTCATAAGCTTCACATTACTAGTTAATTGGTTAGATATACTTAGTCTGGCCCATTTTGAAAATGTCACATTTCAAAATGCTTGAATTGATAACCTCAAGTCTTTTAGTTTTAATGAGGTAAATGACTGCAGATCATTGAATCTTATAATAATTTTCATGCAGATGCAAACCCATGGACAAAAGGAACATAACAGCAGTTACAAATGAAATAACGAATACAGGTTAGAAATGGTTCCCACATCACTGTGAGACATCATATCAAATCTAGGAATACAACGGCAAAAGTTTATTTTATGTTTCATATTGATATTTGCCCAGATAGTACAGCAAATTCACAAAATTGTTTTTCATATAAACATAAACATCTAGAGCAGTACTTTCAACTAAGTGAAACACAGTGGTTTCTCCAGACCCAATGCTCAGCACATTTTGTATGATTCCCTCATCTGACACAATCAGTTCAGTTCATACAAATCTCTACTGATGATTAAAGTGGATTTGTTTAAAATAGAAGACTTTTGTATATGTGCAGAGCAGTGGGCTTCCAGGAATACTTTTGAAAACCACTGATCTAGGGGACAGTTAACGTTACACCCATTGTTCTAGATGCAAATATTTCCGGAATGATGAGCCAAAAATCCTCACAGACACTTGAGAACATAAGACAAAAAAGCCCATCAGTTTAGTTGTAATCGCTGGACTCGTACATGGTTAATGCTGGCTGGCTGTTGGTCGGCATGTTTTCTAAGATATGTAATTATCCTAATAGACCCTTATAAGAATCTGAAAGCAGATGTTATGTGCAAAATAGTAGGTGAGACAAATATTTATGTGTCGTATACATATGCTATAGTCATCGTTCTTTGTTCTTAGGTTATTGCGCCACCTAGTGGACAATCTCTGCTATTTTTTGCATGTGAACTCAGTCTAGGTCTATACATATGTGTACCAAGTTTCGTGTTGATATCTCATTCCTATCATAAATGATAGCCATTTAAGTATTTGTGGCACCGCCTCTTCGTACTTTTGACCGTGGTGTTGCGACGACGAGTGCAAAGTTCAACTTTTTTTTGATAATTATTGATATTCAATGTCTAAGGAATATTCCAGCACTGGATTGGTTCAGATTGGTCAAAAAACCTAGGACTAGTTCGCAAAAGTAGGTTTAAAAGAAAATGATGAATATCTAACAAACGATTCTACTGAGACAGTTGCTTCTTGAGGGAAAGTTGTTCATTGTAAGTACCTCTATTAAATGATATGAGGATCTTGTGGATATCTAAAACACTACATAATACACAATAATTTAAACACTAAAAAAACGTGATAGCGCCCCCCGGAGGCCGAATTTTTTCTTACTCTGCACAGACCTTCATGGCCAAGAGACAAACAGGCCCACCGCGTTTCGTTTCGATCGGCCTTCGTTAACCCTGTCTAATAGCTGCTTTTTCTTGATTGGCCGATGGCGGCCATGTTTCTTGAGCCATGCAAAATTCCTTTTAGACATTAATAGTACCCTAGACCAAGAGCAACCGTGCCAAATTTCAAGTTGATCGGTCCCACACTTTTGTAGCTACAGCCCTTCAAAGGTTGAGGTGGTGTTATAACGCCAACTAGTGGTCAAGCGGCGCCATTATTTGAACGTGAGCCCAGAATAGTCCCCTGTATATATACACCAAATTTGGTGTCGATACCTCTTTCTAATCCCAAGTTATAGCCATTTAAGACCTAGAGGCTCCGCCCATAGGGGGCGTTTGGGCGTGGCTTTACGACGGTGAGTCGAAAGTTCAACTTTTTTTTGATAACTTTTGATATTCACGCTCCAAGGAATATTACAGCACTGGAATGGTTCCGATCGGTCGAAAAACCTAGGACTAGTTCGTTTTTATTTTTTTCGACAAAATCGAAAATAGCGAAAAAAAATTCTAGGCGCAAATAAAATCGGAGATATACGTTTTGTTCGTCTTGACGCAAGGATTCCAGTGATATAAGACACTTGACATTTGGACAAGATTTCTGGGAGTTATGAGCATAAACGTGATTTCCGTCGTTATAGCGCCACCTATAGGCCAATCGGGTTGATACTCTGTCAACCTCTCCCCAAATTGGGTCCTACCATTTGGCCAAGTTTCAAGTCTCTAGGCCTTACGGTTTGGTCTGCACGTTCCGTTTTACGGCAGAATAATAATAATAAAAATCTTAACAATTACAATAGGGTTTCAGCGCTTCGCGCTTGAACCCCTAATTAAAGCTGCAAGCAGCGTTTACCGGGTTTCGAGCATTAAAGCACATACAACATGTCAGATGTCGTCGACCAGGCTGATACACCACATCGCATCCAGAAAAACGTAAGAGATGGTCAGAAACGGTTCAGACAGACTATGTAGCTTACACACAGGTGCACCTATAGGACAAACATGTCACATCCTTAATGTTAAGTCATTCTGATAATTTGTTAACGAGAATTAGTTTTTCAGATTTATACCGTAAAATACAATTCAGAAATGGCCGTGTTTAGTTGAATTACAAGGCCATTGAGTCGGGTTCAAGCGATTTGGGACCTTAAGACCTTTAAGGGCATGCCTGTGTAGTTTTGCTGAATTGTACAAAATAAATTATAAAAAATAAGCTACCTCACACACCTGTTCAAAGTCATCAGCAAAAAAGGTGCTATCATTCAGTGAAATGTCTCCCTCTCTTCTCACGAAGCATTGACAAATAGAACACTGAAGGAAATGTTTGTGGTGCTTACAGTGGCAAAACTTGGGTCACAAAATGTTAAAATAGTGTAAAAAAGTCAAACGAGCCGAACCCTATATCTCTACGATGTTCTGATACAAAGATACAGCTCTTGCTAAATGGTTGCTAGGGTATTCTGATTGGTTGCTAGGGAGTGAATTGCAATCCACCAATGATTATACTCAAAGCCATGAAAGGCATAATCCACGATGACTCATGATTTTAGATATAAGGTTGCAGTATTTTTAAGTCAAAATAACAAATAACCACTAGGTGGCGCTATGAAAAACTTGTGCATGCAACGTCATGAATGTGTTACATCTACCTAGTATCATGGCTATACACTTAAGTTTAGTGAAAAAAACTGTTGTATGACCATTGTGCTAGCTCAACGTCAAAGGTTTTGTTCAATTATGAGGCCAACTAGTGGTGCAGGTATACCATTTTTTTTGTATTGCCTCAGACTCTGCTCAGACATCAGCGTATCAAATCTGGTAAAAATAATCATTTCGTTGCGGAGTTATAACCATTTATGTGTAAAAAACACAAAATTTGGAGTAAATTTTTCGTTTTTTGCAATTTTCGGCCATTTCTGATGGAAATTTTAACATAATGCCAATAGAACTTTTTGTTCAGAAGGTAATACAATATTCTTCCTATGGTTGTTTCGAGTCGATCGGATGAACCCTCGCGGAGTTATTCGCGCATGTTTTTTAAGTGCTATTTTCCTGTGCAGAACCAACCGTAAAGCAAAACCTGGCATGCTTGGTATCATTGGACTCGGCAACAATTCAGGAGTCCAAGGAAAAACGTCGCATGAAAATACGTTAAACTCAGCCTAAGTTATAAGCATTATTCGATTCGTATGACCACTAGGTGGCGCTGTGACGAAACGATGCATGAAACCTCAGGCCATGACTCTCATCACAAGAACCAAGTGTCGTGTTGATACTTCATTCCTGTCCCCAGTTATAGCCAATAATGTTCTAGTGCCTGCCCACAATTCAGACGTGTGGGCGTGGCATGTTGACCGTGAGTCGAAAGTTCAACTTTTTTTTGATAATTATTGATATTCAAACTCCAAGGAACATTTTAGCACTGGAATGATTCCGATCGGGCGAAAAACCTAGGACTAGTTCGTTTTTATTTTTTTCGACAAAATCGAAAATAGCGGAAAATTTTTCATGACGGAAATGAAATCGGAGATATACATTTTTTAAGTTTGGAGCCAGGGATTACAATGATACCAAACACTTGAGTGTAGGATGTCCGGTTTAGGAGTTATGAGCCCCAACGCGTCGGGCATTGCTATAGCGCCACCTATGGGCCGATTTGGCTGATTCACTGTATCTGAGTAGCCTGCTAATATACAACCAGTTGACCAAGTGGCAAGTTTCTACGACTTACGGTTTGTGCTGGGCGACGCGTTTTATGGCGGAAAAATAATAATAATAATAATAATAATAATTAAAGCTGCAAGCAGCGTTTACCGGGTTTCGAGCATTAAAGCACATACAACATGTCAGATGTCGTCGACCAGGCTGATACACCACATCGCATCCAGAAAACGTAAGAGATGGTCAGAAACGGTTCAGACAGACTATGTAGCTTACACACAGGTGCACCTATAGGACAAACATGTCACATCCTTAATGTTAAGTCATTCTGATAATTTGTTAACGAGAATTAGTTTTTCAGATTTATACCGTAAAATACAATTCAGAAATGGCCGTGTTTAGTTGAATTACAAGGCCATTGAGTCGGGTTCAAGCGATTTGGGACCTTAAGACCTTTAAGGGCATGCCTGTGTAGTTTTGCTGAATTGTACAAAATGAATTATAAAAAATAAGCTACCTCACACACCTGTTCAAAGTCATCAGCAAAAAAGGTGCTATCATTCAGTGAAATGTCTCCCTCTCTTCTCACGAAGCATTGACAAATAGAACACTGAAGGAAATGTTTGTGGTGCTTACAGTGGCAAAACTTGGGTCACAAAATGTTAAAATAGTGTAAAAAAGTCAAACGAGCCGAACCCCATATCTCTACGATGTTCTGATACAAAGATACAGCTCTTGCTAAATGGTTGCTAGGGTATTCTGATTGGTTGGGAGTGAATTGCAATCCACCAATGGTTATACTCAAAGCCATGAAAGGCATAATCCACGATGACTCATGATTTTAGATATAAGGTTGCAGTATTTTTAAGTCAAAATAACAAATAACCACTAGGTGGCGCTATGAAAAACTTGTGCATGCAACGTCATGAATGTGTTACATCTAGCTAGTATCATGGCTATACACTTAAGTTTAGTGAAAAAAACTGTTGTATGACCATTGTGCTAGCTCAACGTCAAAGGTTTTGTTCAATTATAAGGCCAACTAGTGGTGCAGGCATACCATTTTTTTTGTATTGCCTCAGACTCTGCTCAGACATCAGCGTATCAAATCTGGTAAAAAAATATCATTTCGTTGCGGAGTTATAACCATTTATGTGTAAAAACACAAAATTTGGAGTAAATTTTTCGTTTTTTGCAATTTTCGGCCATTTCTGATGGAAATTTTAACATAATGCCAATAGAACTTTTTGTTCAGAAGGTAATACAATATTCTTCCTATGGTTGTTTCGAGTCGATCGGATGAACCCTCGCGGAGTTATTCGCGCATGTTTTTTAAGCGCTATTTTCCTGTGCAGAACCAACCGTAAAGCAAAACCTGGCATGCTTGGTATCGTTGGACTCGGCAACAATTCAGGACTCCAAGGAAAAACGTTGCATGAAAATACGTTAATCTCAGCCTAAGTTATAAGCATTATTCGATTCGTATGACCACTAGGTGGCGCTGTGACGAAACGATGCATGAAACCTCAGGCCATGACTCTCATCACAAGTACCAAGTGTCGTGTTGATACTTCATTCCTGTCCCCAGTTATAGCCAATAATGTTCTAGTGCCTGCCCACAATTCAGACGTTTGGGCGTGGCATGTTGACCCTGAGTCGAAAGTTCAACTTTTTTTTGATAATTATTGATATTCAAACTCCAAGGAACATTTTAGCACTGGAATGATTCCGATCGGGCGAAAAACCTAGGACTAGTTCGTTTTTATTTTTTTCGACAAAATCGAAAATAGCGGAAAATTTTTCATGACGGAAATGAAATCGGAGATATACATTTTTTAAGTTTGGAGCCAGGGATTACAATGATACCAAACACTTGAGTGTAGGATGTCCGGTTTAGGAGTTATGAGCCCCAACGCGTCGGGCATTGCTATAGCGCCACCTATGGGCCGATTTGGCTGATTCACTGTATCTGAGTAGCCTGCTAATATACAACCAGTTGACCAAGTGGCAAGTTTCTACGACTTACGGTTTGTGCTGGGCGACGCGTTTTATGGCGGAAAAATAATAATAATAATAATAATTAAAGCTGCAAGCAGCGTTTACCGGGTTTCGAGCATTAAAGCACATACAACATGTCAGATGTCGTCGACCAGGCTGATACACCACATCGCATCCAGAAAAACGTAAGAGATGGTCAGAAACGGTTCAGACAGACTATGTAGCTTACACACAGGTGCACCTATAGGACAAACATGTCACATCCTTAATGTTAAGTCATTCTGATAATTTGTTAACGAGAATTAGTTTTTCAGATTTATACCGTAAAATACAATTCAGAAATGGCCGTGTTTAGTTGAATTACAAGGCCATTGAGTCGGGTTCAAGCGATTTGGGACCTTAAGACCTTTCAGGGCATGCCTGTGTAGTTTTGCTGAATTGTACAAAATAAATTATAAAAAATAAGCTACCTCACACACCTGTTCAAAGTCATCAGCAAAAAAGGTGCTATCATTCAGTGAAATGTCTCCCTCTCTTCTCACGAAGCATTGACAAATAGAACACTGAAGGAAATGTTTGTGGTGCTTACAGTGGCAAAACTTGGGTCACAAAATGTTAAAATAGTGTAAAAAAGTCAAACGAGCCGAACCCCATATCTCTACGATGTTCTGATACAAAGATACAGCTCTTGCTAAATGGTTGCTAGGGTATTCTGATTGGTTGCTAGGGAGTGAATTGCAATCCACCAATGATTATACTCAAAGCCATGAAAGGCATAATCCACGATGACTCATGATTTTAGATATAAGGTTGCAGTATTTTTAAGTCAAAATAACAAATAACCACTAGGTGGCGCTATGAAAAACTTGTGCATGCAACGTCATGAATGTGTTACATCTAGCTAGTATCATGGCTATACACTTAAGTTTAGTGAAAAAAACTGTTGTATGACCATTGTGCTAGCTCAACGTCAAAGGTTTTGTTCAATTATGAGGCCAACTAGTGGTGCAGGCATACCATTTTTTTTGTATTGCCTCAGACTCTGCTCAGACATCAGCGTATCAAATCTGGTAAAAAAATATCATTTCGTTGCGGAGTTATAACCATTTATGTGTAAAAAACACAAAATTTGGAGTAAATTTTTCGTTTTTTGCAATTTTCGGCCATTTCTGATGGAAATTTTAACATAATGCCAATAGAACTTTTTGTTCAGAAGGTAATACAATATTCTTCCTATGGTCGTTTCGAGTCGATCGGAGGAACCCTTGCAGAGTTATTCGCGCATGTTTTTTAAGCGCTATTTTCCTGTGCAGAACCAACCGTAAAGCAAAACCTGGCATGCTTGGTATCGTTGGACTCGGCAACAATTCAGGACTCCAAGGAAAAACGTCGCATGAAAATACGTTAAACTCAGCCGAAGTTATAAGCATTATTCGATTCGTATGACCACTAGGTGGCGCTGTGACGAAACGATGCATGAAACCTCAGGCCATGACTCTCATCACAAGTACCAAGTGTCGTGTTGATACTTCATTCCTGTCCCCAGTTATAGCCAATAATGTTCTAGTGCCTGCCCACAATTCAGACGTGTGGGCGTGGCATGTTGACCGTGAGTCGAAAGTTCAACTTTTTTTTGATAATTATTGATATTCAAACTCCAAGGAACATTTTAGCACTGGAATGATTCCGATCGGGCGAAAAACCTAGGACTAGTTCGTTTTTATTTTTTTCGACAAAATCGAAAATAGCGGAAAATTTTTCATGACGGAAATGAAAACGGAGATATACATTTTTTAAGTTTGGAGCCAGGGATTACAATGATATCAAACACTTGAGTGTATGATGGCCGGTTTAGGAGTTATGAGCCCAAACGCGTCGGGCATTGCTATAGCGCCACCTATGGGCCGATTTGGCTGGTTCACTGTATCTGAGTAGCCTGCTAATATACAACCAGTTGACCAAGTGGCAAGTTTCTACGACTTACGGTTTGTGCTGGGCGACGCGTTTTATGGCGGAAAAATAATAATAATAATAATAATAAAACAGACAAATACAATAGGTTTTCAGCACTTCGTGCTCGAAACCCTAATAAAACAGACAAATACAATAGGTTTTCAGCACTTCGTGCTCGAAACCCTAATAATAATAATAATAAAACAGACAAATACAATAGGTTTTCAGCACTTCGTGCTCGAAACCCTAATAATAATAATAATAATAATAATAATAATAATAATAATAATAATAATAATAATAATAATAATAATAATAAAACAGACAAATACAATAGGTTTTCAGCACTTCGTGCTCGAAACCCTAATAATAATAATAAAACAGACAAATACAATAGGTTTTCAGCACTTCGTGCTCGAAACCCTAAATATAGCTGCAAGCAGCGATTAGCGGGGTTCAAGCGATCTGGGACCTTAAAGGGGTCATAGCGTGAAAATCTGACTTTTTCCAAGTGTAAGTGCTATAATTGGGTCCCCAGTGCTTATATCAACCTAGAAAACATGAAAAAGATAAAAAATAAATTAATCGAGAGCACAATTGAATTTCAATTACAACAAACCACCATCATTGTGATCAGTGTTTGCATTTCATCCACTCATTTGCATTTTAAAGGAAACACCCAAAAACTGCACAATTTTGCTCAGGCCTACAAAGTGTCAATTTTAACATGCTATAATAAATGATCTGTGGAGTATTTTGAGATAACACTTCACATACACACTCTGGGTACACAAACAATTTATTTTACATCTTTAAAAAATCTCATTATATGAACCTTTAAGACCTTTAAGGGCATGCCTGTTTAGATTTGCTGCATTGTTATCAAATATACTTAGAATATGAAATACTAACATGTTACCAATTAGGTAAATTTTCTGAAGAGAAAATTATGTGGTGCATGCTGTTGCAAGATTTGTCACACAAAATGTTTCAAAAATTGTTAACATGAGACAAAACAGCCCACCACAATTTCTCTACGATGTTCTGATATAGAGATATAGGTCTCATATGGCTAATCTATAACACAGCAATGATGAAGAATAAGCTAAAACACATAAATGCATTTACACACAGAAGCAGAAATGGCAGGGTTAGGAAATAAGACTTTGAAATAAATGACCAATCTCCATATGCTTGGTGTCCTTTAAGAGTTCATCAACCTATTTAAATGTTTATCCTATGTTCGAATGTCACATGACTGTTAAAACGGATACCGTCAGAATGATTGACGAAATGTTATTTTAACATAATAATACTGACTTCATAAAGTTAAATCATGCATCCATTGATGAAACCTGTGAACACAATTTCATTGAGTATACATTTTAAATAATAAATAATAATTTTAGCCAGCAGATGGCAGAAGATGACCTTCTGCCATCTGTTGGCTAAAATTATTGTTTTCCTTTTACAATTAATTTAACATAAAATTAGTATTGAATATTTAAAAGTAAATAAAGGTAGACACATTTTTAACTCAAATCCTGATAAGCATGCTCTTAAGTATATTAATGAGGGTCTGTGTTTCACACAGAGAGTATATATTTTTCATATAATCCTTTTATTGTGTTATTGTAAGAGAATACTAATTTATGGATTTGGAAACAATAAAGCAAAGTTACATATTTTAATAGAAACATTTTTAGGCTCTGTCATGTTAAATTGTCAAATAGTGGTATAGCTCTGCAATTATTTTCATGTGATTTTAGGCTGGGCCAATAAATAACTGATCCAGATATGTTTTCAATATCAAATTATGTCAATAACAAATGTCATGTTATTTAGTAGATTTGCAGCAGATTTGCTGGTGAGCATTTGTCTGTGTTACTTTCATAAAGTGCTGCTTTTTAGTTGGGTTCTAGCAGGTCATTTATGTGAATAATAACCAATTGCAATATCACATGAAGTTTTTGGTGCAATATTTGAAAAATAACATATAAAAATGTAACAACTTTGTATTATACATCATGTCAGGACACGTTTATGTCATGGAAGGTAGAATAGAATCCTAATGCTACTGATGTAAATAAATGGAGATAATGAAAAACTTTAATCCATATCTTTATGAGTTCCTTTAAACACACATGCTGCAATTCAGTCGTACAAATGGCACCTATACCAATGTGTGACATCACATGAAATCTATGCTTACAAAAGCAGGTATTCAAATTCATTACATTTTGTATTTGATATACCTTTACACACAGAGGACAGAAAAATGTACTGCGCTGATTTTATTGTTGTTGACTGAAAAAATTCTAGTAGTTTTGAAAAGTTGTTTTTGTAATTCAAAGCTAAACAACTAAAGGAATAAGACGTACAATTGGTGATAACAATTTGGCATTCATATTTGCTCACAGACTACAGGAAATTGTATTGCATTGGCTTTAGTGGTGTTGAGTGAAAAACCAAGTATTAGTTCACAAAATATTTTTTTCATATAAACATAAACATATAGAGCAGTGGTTCTCTACTCCGTTTCTGGAGAACCACTGCTCTGCACATTTTGTATGTTTCTCTCATCTGACACAATCAGTTTAGTTAATAGAGATCTCTACTATTGTGCTGATTATGTGAAGCAGGTGTGTTGAGAACCACTGATCTAGAGAACTGTTTACTTTGCACACATTGTGTTAGATGCAAAGATTTTCAGAAAGATGAACTAAAAATCCTCACAGACACTTGGAAACATAAGACCAACAGTCCCATGAGTTTAGTTGTAATCACACACCATTAGGCTTGACTCGTACATGGTTAATACTGGTTGGCTGTTGAGTGGCATGTTTTCAAAGATAAATAATTATCCTCATAGACCATTATAAGAACCTGAAAGTAGATGTAATGTGCAAAATAACAAGTAGGTCAGACAAATATTTATGTGTCATATACATATGCTATAGTTATGGTTATTTGTTCTTAAGTTATAGCGCCACCTAATGGACAATCTCTGCAATTTTTTGCATGTGACCTCAGCTTGGGTCTATACATATGTGTACCAAGTTTCATGTTGATATCTCATTCCTATCATAAATGATAGCAATTTAAGTATTTGTGGCCCCGCCTCTTCGTACTTTTGACCGTAGTGTTGCGACGACGAGTGCAAAGTTCAACTTTTTTTTGATAATTATTGATATTCAGTGTCTAAGGAATATTCCAGCACTGGATTGGTTCAGATCGGTCAAAAAACCTAGGACTAGTTCGCAAAAGTAGGTTTAAGAGAAAATTATGAATATCTGACAAACGATTCGACTGAGACAAGTGCTTCTTGAGGAAAAGTTGTTCATTAAATGTAGCTCTATTAAATGATATAAAGATCTTGTTGATATCTGAAACACTGCATAATACACAATCACTTAAACATTGAAAAAACGTGATAGCGCCTCCCGGAGGCCGAATTTTTTCTTACTCTGCACAGACCTTCATGGCCAAGAGACAAACAGGTCCACCACGTTTCGTTTCGATCGGCCTCCGTTAACCCTGCCCAATAGCTGCTTTTTCTTGATTGGCCGATGGCGGCCATGTTTTTTGAGCTACGCGAAATTCCTTTCCCACACAGATAGTACCCTAGACCAAGAGCACCCGTGCCAAATCTCAAGTTGATCGGTCCCATATTTCTCTAGTTACAGCTCTTCAAAGTAGAAGTAGTGTTATAGCGCCAACTAGTGGTCAAGCGATGCAATTTTTTGCACGTGACCCCAGAATAGTCCGCTGTATATGTGTACCAAATTTGGTTTCGATACCTCTTTCCAATCCCAAGTTACAGCCATTGAAGTCCAAGAGGCTCCGCCCATTGGGGGCGTTTGGGCGTGGCTTGACGACGACGAGTATAAAGTTCAACTTTTTTTTGATAACTTTTCATATTCACACTCCAAGGAATATTACAGCACTGGAACGGTTCCGATCGGACAAAAAACCTAGGACTAGTTCGTTTTTATTTTTTTCGACAAAATCGAAAATAGCGAAAAAATTTTCATGACGGAAATGAAATCGGAGATATACGTTTTGTTCGTCTTGACGCAAGGAATCCAGGGATATAAGACACTTGACATTTGGACAAGAATTCTGGGAGTTATGAGCATCAACGCGTTTGTTATCGCTATAGCGCCACCTATAGGCCAATCGGGTTGATACTCTATCAACCTCTCCCCAAATTGGGTCCTACCATTTGGCCAAGTCTCAAGTCTCTAGGCCTTACGGTTTGGTCTGCACGATCCGTTCTACGGCAGAAGAAAAATAATAACTAGAATAATAAATATAGCTGCAAGCAGCGATTAGCGGGGTTCAAGCGATCTGGGACCTTAAAGGGGTCTGTAAGAATTTATAGTCAGCCTTGACAAAGATTCCACTTCAATTTAGCTGTTGAATAAAGCTCATCCCTCCAAAAGGCTTGATAATCATAAATGGTAATCTCAGTTCAAGCAATACAATAATATAACCTGAAGTAATACTTTCTTAATAGTAGTATGGGAGCAAATGTGAGACTTCTTGAACCAACACAGGTCAAAGAGGGTTCATGATAATAGAAGACATCCATCTAAACATTATCTGATCACTTGGTTGAGCACACAGTTGGGTACTAAGATAGCTTGATCATACAAATCCGAGGACCCTTTTAGGCACAGTAGGAGATATAGGGGTCATTTGTAGTATTAGTCTTAATTTACATTTAAAGGGATACTTCATTAGCATTAGGGGTGGGAAAACAGGTTTGAAACTATAAAGTGTTAAGACTGACTTTGCTCACGGTTCACTCCAACTCCGATGAACCCAGAGTGCTTCATGTACTTTGCTACTGCTTCAATTGAATAAATGACTTTTTGATTGAGACCTTCCACGTCATCATTATTTCTTACAGGTCATAGCGTGAAAATCTCACTTTTCCATGTGGAAGTGCTATAATTGGGTCCCCAGTTCTTCTATCAACCTAGACAACGTAAAACAGATCAACCCAGTAACTTTCTTTGGGAAAACCATTCTCTGTAAGCATGTGAAAATTTACGTAGTTCAAATTTGACCTGTTTTGTGAGGTAGGTAGCAAAGCGAATTACAATAATACTGCCCCCTTTATCTGCACTATCCAACCACAGCACTGCCATTTAGTGCAGAGAGAAAGAAGGGAAAAAAATAATTGACCTCACAATTGAGATTCAATTACAACAAACCACCATCATTGTGATTAGTGTTTGCATTTCATCCACTCATTTGCATTTTAAAGGAAACAGCCAAAAACGGCACACTTTTGCTCCGGCCTACAAAGTGTCAATTTTAACATGCAATCATAAATGGTCTGTGGAGTATTTTGAGGTAACACTTCACATACACACTCTGGGGACACAAACAATTTATTTTACATCTTAATAAAATCTCATAATATGACCCCTTTAAGGGCATGCCTGTGTAGATTTGCTGCTACTTAGAATCTGGAATACTAACATGTTACCAATTTTCTGTAGAGAATATGATGTGGTGCATGCAAGGGCAAGATTTGCCACACAAAAGGTTTCAAAAATTGTTAACAAGAGACAAAACAGCCCACCACAAGTTCTCTACGATGTTCTGATATAGAGATATACGTCTCACAGGGCTAACCTATAACACAGCAATGGTGAAGAATAAGCTAACACACACACAGAAGCAGAAATGGCAGGGTTAGGAAATAATACTTTGAAATAAATGACCAATCTCCATATGCTTGGTGTCCTTGAAGATTCCATCAACCTATTTAAATGTTTAACCCTTGTCCGATTGTCACATGACTGTTAAAACGGATACCAACAGAATGATTGATGAAATGTTATTTTAACATAATAATAGGGACTTCATAAATCATGTATCCATTGATGAAACCTGTGAACACATTTTGGATTTGGAAACAATAAAGCAATGTTACATATTTTAATAAAAACATTTTCAGGCTCTGTCATGTTAAATTGTCAAATAGTGGTATAGCTCTGCAATCATTGTTATGTGATTATAGGCTGGGCCAATACATAACTGATCCAACTATGTTTTCAATATCAAATTCTGTCAATAACAAATGTCATGTCATTTAGTAGACTTGCAGCATATTTGCTGGTGAGCATTTGTCTGTGGTCACTTTCATAAAGTGCAGCCATTTAGTTGGGTTCTGGCAGGTCATTTGTGTGAATAATATCCAAATGCATTATTACGTGAAGTTTTGGGCTGCAATATTTTAAAAAGAACGTATAAAAATGTAACTACTTTGTATTATACATCATGTCATGACACGTTTATGTCATGGAAGGTAGACTAGAATCCTAATGCTACTGATGTAAATACAGCCAGACATACAGTCTTGTTCAAAATAATAGCAGTACAATGTGACTAACCAGAATAATCAAGGTTTTTAGTTTATTTTTTATTGCTACGTGGCAAACAAGTTACCAGTAGGTTCAGTAGATTCTCAGAAAACAAATGAGACCCAGCATTCATGATATGCACGCTCTTAAGGCTGTGCAATTGGGCAATTAGTTGAATTAGTTGAAAGGGGTGTGTTCAAAAAAATAGCAGTGTGGTATTCAATCACTGAGGTCATCAATTTTGTGAAGAAACAGGTGTGAATCAGGTGGCCCCTATTTAAGGATGAAGCCAACACTTGTTGAACATGCATTTGAAAGCTGAGGAAAATGGGTCGTTCAAGACATTGTTCAGAAGAACAGCGTACTTTGATTAAAAAGTTGATTGGAGAGGGGAAAACCTATAAAGAGGTGCAAAAAATGATAGGCTGTTCAGCTAAAATTATCTCCAATGCCTTAAAATGGAGAGAAAAACCAGAGAGACGTGGAAGAAAACGGAAGACAACCATCAAAATGGATAGAAGAATAACCAGAATGACAAAGGCTCAGCCAATGATCACCTCCAGGATGATCAAAGACAGTCTGGAGTTACCTGTAAGTACTGTGACAGTTAGAAGACGTCTGTGTGAAGCTAATCTATTTTCAAGGATCCCCCGCAAAGTCCCTCTGTTAAAAAAAGGCATGTGCAGAAGAGGTTACAATTTGCCAAGGAACACATCAACTGGCCTAAAGAGAAATGGAGGAACATTTTGTGGACTGATGAGAGTAAAATTGTTCTTTTTGGGTCCAAGGGCCACAGGCAGTTTGTGAGACGACCCCCAAACTCTGAATTCAAGCCACAGTACACAGTGAAGACAGTGAAGCATGGAGGTGCAAGCATCATGATATGGGCATGTTTCTCCTACTATGGTGTTGGGCCTATTTATCGCATACCAGGGATCATGGATCAGTTTGCATATGTTAAAATACTTGAAGAGGTCATGTTGCCCTATGCTAAAGAGGACATGCCCTTGAAATGGTTGTTTCAACAAGACAATGACCCAAAACACACTAGTAAATGGGCAAAGTCTTGGTTCCAAACCAACAAAATTTATGTTATGGAGTGGCCAGCCCAATCTCCAGACCTTAATCCAATTGAGAACTTGTGGGGTGATATCAAAAATGCTGTTTCTGAAGCAAAACCAAGAAATGTGAATGAATTGTGGAATGTTGTTAAAGAATCATGGAGTGGAATAACAGCTGAGAGGTGCCACAAGTTGGTTGACTCCATGCCACACAGATGTCAAGCAGTTTTAAAAAACTGTGGTCATACAACTAAATATTAGTTTAGTGATTCACAGGATTGCTAAATCCCAGAAAAAAAAATGTTTGTACAAAATAGTTTTGAGTTTGTACAGTCAAAGGTAGACACTGCTATTTTTTTGAACACACCCCTTTCAACTAATTGCCCAATTGCACAGCCTTAAGAGCGTGCATATCATGAATGCTGGGTCTTGTTTGTTTTCTGAGAATCTACTGAACCTACTGGTAACTTGTTTGCCACGTAACAATAAAAAATATACTAAAAACCTTGATTATTCTGGTTAGTCACATTGTACTGCTATTATTTTGAACAAGACTGTATATCATCTTGATAGCAGCAATTCATTTCTGATTATGCTCAGAGTTTTGGGGATAATGGAAAACTTTAATCCATATCTTTATGATTTCCTTTAAACATGCATGCTGCAATTCAATCGTACAAATGGCACCTACACCACTGTGTGACATCACATGAAATCTATGCATACAACAGCAGATATTCAAATTCATTACATTTTGTACTTGATAAATCTATACACACAGAGGACAGAAAAAATTTACTACACTGATTTTATTTTTGTTGACTGAAAAACCTAGGATGAGTTTTGAAAAATTGTTTTTGTAATTCAAACTTAAACAACTAAAGGAATAAGACTTACAATTGGTGATCAAAATTTGGCATTTATATTGGCTCACAGACTACAGGAAATTGTACTGCATTGGCTTTACTGTTGTTGAGTGAAAAACCAAGTATTAGTTCACAAAATATTTTTTTTCATATAAACATGAACATCTAGAGCAATGGTTCTCTACTCTGTTTCTGGAGGACCACTGCTCTGCACATTTTGTATGTTTCTCTCATCTGACACAATCAGTTTAGTTCATAGAAATCTCTACTATTGTGCTGATTATTTGAAGCAGGTGTGTTGAGAACCACTGATCTGTTTACTTTGCACACATTGTGTTAGACGCAAAGATTTTCAGAAAGATGAACTAAAAATCCTCACAGAGACTTGAGAACATAAAACAAACAGGCCCATCAGTTTAGTTGTAATCTCACACCATTTCGCTTGACTCGTACATGGTAAATGCTGGTTGGCTGTTGGTTGGCATGTTTTCTAAGATATGTAATTATCCTAATAGACCATTATAAGAATCTGAAAGCATATGTTATGTGCAAAATAACAAGTAGGTCAGACAAATATTTATGTGTCGTATACATATGCTATAGTCATCGTTCTTTGTTCTTAGTTTATAGCGCCACCTAGTGGACAATCTCTGCAATTTTTTGCATGTGACCTCGGCCTAGGTCTATACATATGTGTACCAAGTTTTGTGTTGATATCTCATTCCTATCATAAATGATAGCCATTTAAGTATTTGTGCCCCCGCCTCTTCGTACTTTTGACCATGGTGTTGAGACGACGAGTGCAAAGTTCAACTTTTTTTTGATAATTATTGATATTCAGTGTCTAAGGAATATTCCAGCACTGGATTGGTTCAGATCGGTCAAAAAACCTAGGACTAGTTCGCAAAAGTAGGTTTAAAAGAAAATGATGAATATCTCACAAACGATTCGACTGAGACAAGTGCTTCTTGAGGCAATGTTGTTCATTTTAAGTACCTCTATTAAATGATATGAGGATCTTGTTGATATCTGAAACACTGCATAATACACAATCACTTAAACACTGAAAAAACGTCATAGCGCCCCCCGGAGGCCGAATTTTTTCTTACTCTGCACAGACCTTCATGGCCAAGAGACAAACAGGCCCACCGCGTTTCGTTTCGATCGGCCTCCGTTAACCCTGCCTAATAGCTGCTTTTTCTTGATTGGCCGATGGCGGCCATGTTTTTTGACCTACGCGAAATTCCTTTGAGACATAGATAGCACCCTAGACCAGGAGCACCGGTGCCAAATCTTAAGTTGATCGGTTCCATATTTCTCTGGTTACAGCCCTTCAAAGTTGAGGTGGTGTTATAGCGCCAACTAGTGGTCAAGCGATGCAATTTTTTTCACGTGACCCCAGAATAGTCCGCTGTATATGTGTACCAAATTTGGTTTCGATACCTCTTTCCAGTCCCAAGTTATAGTCATTTAAGTCCAAGAAGCTCCGCCCATTGGGGGCGTTTGGGCGTGGCTTGACGACGACGAGTATAAAGTTCAACTTTTTTTTAATAACTTTTTATATTCACACTCCAAGGAATATTACAGCACTGGAATGGTTCCGATCGGACAAAAAACCTAGGACTAGTTCATTTTTATTTTTTTCGACAAAATCGAAAATAGCGGAAAAATTTTAATGACGGAAATGAAATCGGAGATATACATTTTGTTCGTCTTGACGCAAGGAATCCAGGGATATAAGACACTTGACATTAGGACAAGAATTGTGGAAGTTATGAGCATCAACGCGTTTGCCATCGCTATAGCGCCCCCCATAGGCTGATTGTGGTGACACTCTGTCAACTTCGCGCACGAATGAGACCTACCATTTGGCCAAGTCTCAAGTCTCTAGGCCTTACGGTTTGGTCTGCACGTTCCGTTTTACGGCAGAAGAAAAATAATAAATAGAATAATAATAAAAATCCATACAAATACAATAGGGTTTCAGCCCTACGGGCTTGAACCCCTAAAAATCCATACAAATACAATAGGGTTTCAGCCCTACGGGCTTGAACCCCTAAATATAGCTGCTAGCAGCGATTACCGGGGTTCAAGCCATTTAGATCACAAGACGTTTAAGGACATGGCCATATAGATATTCTGCATTGTATATTGTACACACACACGTTTATCTGAGAAAGGAGAAACAAGACTGTTAAAGAACAAGACTTAATATTGACATGGTTACACACTCATTTGGTATGTTTTTTTTATAAAAAACTAAAAATATATAATTCTTACTGCAAATGTCGTGTAAGTGCCTCCAAAATTATGTTCACGTTTCACAGCTTTCATAAAATGACATGAGTGTTAAAACTGATAACTCAGAACAATTGAAGTGGTAGTCTTTAACTAAATGTGATTTTAATATTATAACAGTAAAATCATGAAGTTAAAAGTGCAGTGTGTACATTTTAGCGGCGTCTAGTGGTGAGGTCACGAATTGCAACCAATGGCTTAGTCCACTGCTCACCCCTCGCTTTTGAAACACATAGAGAAGCTACGGTAGCCGCCACCAGACAAACATGTCATCGTCGGAGACAACTTAGTAAAAAAATGTCCGTTAGGGGCTTCTGTAGAAAAATGGCGCCACAAAATGGTGACTTCCATGTAAGGGGACACTCGGTGTATGTAGATAAAAAGGTCTCGTTCTAAGGTAATAAACACATACCGGTTCATTATGAAAGGTCTTTATACACCCCTGATAATATAGTTTTTTATATCATTTTGCATTTCTGTCAAGAGATCCTTCTAAAATTTACACACTGCACCTTTAAATGTGAACAGATTTCTATTAATAGTAAACTTAGATGATGATTACTCTTTAACTGTGTTTTCTGTGAGTGCAAATGTCAGCCAGTGATTGATCCTCTTCTACCATCTAGTGGACATAACGGAAAATTGCACCTAAAAACCACAATAAGGAATTTGAGTATATTGCCTGATCTCAATAATACATTGTATGCTTTGTCATAAGCTTTAGGGGCCGTTCGTCAGAGCCGTTTTCAAAATGACTGTGTGATAGCTATACTTCTGCAAAGTTGTTTTTGTATTTGATATATATATATTTATACAGTGTAGAGAAAATTGTACTGCACTGGCTTTACTGTTGTTGAGTGTAAGAACTGAAACAATTTAATAAACATAACCAGATACTTTATCTGAATGGTGGATGATGTTATTAAATCGTGTCAATAACAAATATCATTTCATTTAGCAGATTCATGTTCATGTCCTTTAATCGAGTACCATGAAGGCTTTCTGTTTTAATTAGGTAAATAAAGTGAGGTATGCAAGTTATTAAACCGTATATATTTTTATGGACAAAAGGAACATATACACAAACATGCTCTGCACATTTTGTATGTTTCTCTCATCTGAAACAGTCATTTTAGTTCATAGAGATATATTCTGTAGGTCTTACTAAATGGTTGCTTGTTTAAATCTTTTAGACTATTTTTTTTTATTAACAAACGTAATTGTTCTTATAGAACATATATATTCTTTGACATAAATATTATGTGCAAACATACAAGTATTTCAGATGACAGCCACTGTCATATTATAGTAGGCCTAAACATAACAAATCCAGATGTGTTGTTTATATCAAATGGAGTTAATAACAAATATGATGTCATTAAGCAAATGTCAGTCAGATTTGCTATTAAGCACTTATTTGTGTTCACACATGTGCTGTGCTAGAGTAAGTTTTCAGTAAATCATTTACATTTAAAACAACCAATTGTATCATTACATTACAATTTCATTGCAATAATTCTATAAACAATTATTAAAAACTTTATAAGACACATCATGACATGTTTATGTCATGGAAAATAGATTAGAATACTAAAGCTACTGATAACCAAATATATATTCTCTTTATGTATGATTATTAGTTATTATTTCTAATGTTGGCCTGTTCTTTAAGGATCCACATATTTACAGCAATCTTTTTCATACCTTTAGGATTTGAAGAATTCTAAGACAACATTTGAAGCTTTATAACTTTATTGGGTTGTTTCCCACAGGTTTAAATTGATGCATGACTAGCCATTAGTTATGTATTGACATTAAAAAGTCAATTCTAAGCAATCCAGTTGAGGAAGGAGGTTAAAATGTACTAGATTTTAAAAACTGTTTTTAAAAATAAGTGGATAAAAAGTAACTGAAGTTGGAAAGGTAGTATATGGAACATCATACTAGAAATGATTTTTAAGAAATTGGGTGGTTTGGAATTTTTTTTGCGATTCAATTTTGATATAAACAAGGTTCCCATAAAACTGTCAGGTTTCCATAAACAGGTTTGTTTATCTTGGATGCTCATATATAAACATAACTTTTCTCCACATAGATCTGTTATTTGGAATAACAAGAATATTCTATACAAAAACAAATCCTTATTTTATAGAAATTGGTATGATAATAATATAATATTAGTGAGGCAGTTATTTAAAGATGATGGTCACCTCTTTAATTATTGTGAAATTCCTCAATCACTATAAGATTCCAGTAACTGCTAAGGAATTTGCAGTTGTATTTGATGTCATACCTAGTGGACTTATTCAACTCTTTCAAGGTTATACATCTTATGATTGTAACTCCTTACATAATGCTCAGTTATGTATTAATGGAGTAAATATTCTAGAAAAAAAATTTAATAACTTATAAGAACACTATGTAGAAATGAATATTTGCCTAGATGTAAACCATACTGGAACTCCTTATATAGTCAACTTGTATGGAAAGAGGTTTGGAGTTTATTAAATATATACTGTCTCACGAATAAAGTTAAAGAAATTATGTCACGACCGGGAACATGAGATCAGGAAGTAGGACGCATGTGCAGAGTTCGAGATGAATAAATAACATTTAATAATAACCAAGAAACAAAACACTAGAATCAAACAACAGGCAGGTAAATAAACACAGGAACACTAAAACGTAGAACACAGGAACAGACAGGGAATCAGCGACAATCATCCGGCAAGTGAACATACAACAGGCAGGGGTATATATACAAACAGACTAACGATACACAGGTGTGATGAGGCAGGTAATTAATTAACAAGAGTCCAGGTGACGACAATCGGAACAGACACAAAACATGACACGGATTCCACCGTGACAAATTACTTATAAATTGGTTCATTTAATGTATCCAGTTAAACAAGTAGTCTCCAGATTCTTAAGAGATATGGAGGTTACTTGTATTTGCAATTTGGAAGTAGAATCCATAAAACATTTATTTTATCAATGTATATTTACTCAATCTTTTTGGATTGATGTGGAATGCTTGATATTTAAACTCACAAAATAATAATTCGGTTATCTGGTAAGGATATATTTTTGTATTATAAAAGTAAATGTGTGGAGAAAGACTTGTTAATCAACTTATTGATTATATATGGAAAATTTCACATCCATAAACAAAAATGTGCAAATAATAAACCCAATAGCATTTTATTTAGAACGGAATTAAGAAATTATTTTGAAACTGTTAAAAGTCAAAAAAAGCAAAGCAAATATATAACATTTTTGAAACCTTTTGTTTTATTGAATTATTGTAGAATATCCCCATGTTATTGTTAATTTATTTTTTTATTTTTATTTTATTTGATCTATTGTTATGTTAAATGTTAAATAAGCACATTGTAATCCTCTTGTATGTATGCAATGTTCTTGTTCTTGAAATTAATAATGAAAAAAGCTAAATAGTACTAAAGCTCTACATATTTTTATATTTAACTCTTTCCCCGCCATTGACGAGATATCTCGTCAATTAAGAGAAAACGCTTCCCCGCCAATGACGAGATCCGTCTTTCCGCAATACCGCTATTATCCACCAGGTGGCGCCCTTCCGCAACTTTTTAAAACCGGAAGTATTGCCCTATGCCAAGCTGCTGCATGTCCGTGTCTGTTTTAAAGATCGCTCTGAATGGGATCTCTATGAAAAGTCCGTCAAAAAAATGAAATTGTCTCTGCTTTTTGCTCAAAATATGGTGTTTCCTGCTTCGCTACTGTTCGGACGCTTTTACTTGCGCTCTGTGCTTTGCGCTTTTGCTTTTTCGCTTTTATCTTTTGATTCAACTACCAGCAGTTCAGCACAGTGCTCAAACTAAACAATTGGGCACTCACACTAAAACTACAAATTCCTGGAACTATATTGATATTTGGAACATTCAACAACTTGGGGAATTTGTCAAAGCGGTCTACCAGTCTGCTATTGCCGGCAGCTGACAATCCTAAAACAGGACAACACAGCTGCCCACACTCAAACAGAAGAAAAGAAGAAAGAATGCTTTCTTCTGGATCTAAATCCACCTGCTGCTCAAATTGCCACAGACTTTTACAAAAGATTGCAGTTCTCGAAACAAAGTTACTTGTGGCGCTGCCGACCCTGCCAGAACATACAGCGGAGCTTCATCGTGGTCCTTCTCAACATAAAGCTGGTGAGTCCTGTGAACCTAATGCTTTTAAACAGGTCATAGTGAGCTCAGAGAAACCTAAAGAAATTGAGGACACAAACCGATGGCATAAACAGGGTGCGAGACCCAAAAGTGCTCAAGACATTAGACTGTCACGAGTGTCACAAATTGCTGCATTAGCATCATCTACCCCAGATATGGGTACAACTCGAGTAGCCAATATTGGTATTCTACCACCCCCTGTACGGCTTGAAAATAGATTTGAAGCACTAATGAGTTTGGGTGAAGAATCCCCAAATGTTAATGGACACAGATCACGTCAGCCAGTAGCTTACAGAGCTAACAGATGCTCAACATCAGATGCTCAATATTATCAGAAACTTTGAAAGCAAGGCTACCCGTACATACTGTTTTCCTCGGGCAACGGTTTCTGATGTTAACAAGGAACTTTGCAACATTCTGATGAAACATAAGTCTGTCAGTCGGATTGTCATACATGTGGGAAAGAATGATATTCGGAAAGAGCAGTCTGAGCTCCTTAAGGGGGATTTCAATGAACTTTTTGAAACACTTACAAGACTGAAAGTTCAATTTTTCATCAGTGGACCTCTTCCAGCCCGAGGAACAAATATGTTTTCTCGTCTACTAAGCTTAAATTCATGGCTGCAAAAAACCTGCACCATGAGAGGACTGAATTACATTGACAATTTCAATATCTTCTGGAGTCAAAAGCAACTTTTTAACACAGATGGTATCCACCCAAACAAACTAGGTGCTAGGTTGCTTAAAGACAATATCTTTTTCTCCATGCATCATCCAGCACAATCAGCTGAGTGTGCCAGTCCACTACTGAACAGCGGAAATGACCACAGGATTTTACACCAGCACCTGGATGGACATTCAGATGACAAGGATAAAACTCTGCAGTCACAACTACTGTTCACAGACACAGCTCAGGCTGAGCCCTGCCCACAGACCTAGCTACAGCTGGATTGTGAATCAATACCCAAGGACGTTTCTGTTGATAATGACCAGAGGAATGATAACACTCCCTCTCAGCCTTCAGGAACACCAGAATCACAGCTGATGTCGTCACACTCTCTCTCCCTCTCTCCAACATCACCACTTCTGGGCTTTTCAGAGAAAATGGAGAAACTGGTATCTGCTGGAACAAAGCTCTCCCACTCTATTGCTGCGAGTCCCCAAATATCAACCAAGAAACGGCGGGCTCCTCAACCACCAAAGCCTTCGGGCCCAGCCCGCCCTCCCCCTCCATCTCAGAGAGCACTCCGACCTCTGCCTCAACGTCAGGGATCACACCAGCCCTCATCTGCAAACAGCACTGGTAACTGATGTGTGTTGGGTTCCCGCTACGTCAGCAGTAACAATCATAAATATTTTAAGAACAAGCGGGCGCCCGATGTCCCTTTAGCTCTCCCTATCTCTGTCCTGACATGTGATAGAAAGATGAAGGCCGTCTCCAGCCGCACAGCAATTCTATCTAATCTACTGCCTATTATACGTCATTCTGAGATTGATACAGTTCCAAAACCAGTTACTGTTAAGTTAGCACTTCTGAACATCCGTTCACTAAAGAACAAATCCTTTTTAGTTAATGATCTTATCACCACTAACAACCTGGACTTTATGTTTCTAAATGAAACTTGGTTAGAAGACAGCTGCAGTGCTACAGTCCTCAATGAATCAGCCCCACCCAACTTTACTTTTATAAATGTCTGTAGAGCTGTTAGAAGGGGTGGAGGAATAGCTGCTTTATTCAAAGGTGCCTTTCAATGCAAGCAAGTGTTACTTGGTGATTACCAGTCTTTTGAATATTTGTGTATTGCTCTAAAAGGTACACCACGCATTCTGTTTACAATTATTTATAGACCTCCCAAATACACCTCAGCATTTATTGACGAATTCACAGAACTTTTATCAACAATTTCCTCTGAATTTGATTATTTTGTTATTGCTGGAGATTTCAATATTCATATAGACAATTCAGAAAACAATACTGCGATTGAACTGTTAAATGTTTTAAACACTTTTGATCTGACCCAGCACGTGCAAGGTCCTACACACAATCGGGGACACACTCTTGATCTGCTCATTAGCAAGGGTCTAAACATTTCATCCACTGTAATCAAGGATGAAGCGCTATCTGACCATTTCTGTGTTTACTTTGATTTATTGATCTGTCCTGCCACTGATGCTAGATCTGTCTATATCAAAAAAAGGTTCATAAATGAGAACACCAGTGAGGTATTTATGAATGCTATGTCAATGTTGCCAAACATATCGGCAGACTCTGTTGATGTTCTCCTTGAAAACTTTAACATAAAAGTTAAAGATGCTATTGATGATATAGCTCCAGTAAAGGTCAGGGTGATCACTGGCAGACGTAAAGCACCCTGGAGAAACACAACAGCAGTACAGCACATGAAAAGAACATGCAGAAAAGCTGAACGTATGTGGCGGAAAACAATACTTGAAGTACATTATAGCATCTATAAGGACAGTCTTCGTGCTTTCAATGTAGAACTAGGCACAGCTAGACAGACCTTCTTCTCCAATATTATAAATAACAACATAAACCACACTCGCACTCTTTTTGCTACTGTAGAGAGACTAACAAACCCCCCAAATCAAGTTCCTAGTGAAATGCTCTCTGACAACAAATGCAATGAGTTTGCTAAGTTTTTCTCTGAGAAGATCAGTAATATCAGAATGTCAATCAATACGACCTCAAATTGCACTGTGGTCAGTCAGATATCATTGCAACAACCTCAGAAATTAGCCATTCTCTCAGAATTTGACATAATTGATATAAAAACCTTGGAAGAAACAGTACAACATCTTAAAGCATCAACTTGCAGCCTTGACACTCTCCCCACATCTTTTCTCAAAAAGGTACTTAACTGTTTAGAAACTGACCTCTTAAAAATAGTAAACACCTCTCTGATCACAGGCACTTTTCCAGAGTCATTAAAAACAGCAGTTGTTAAACCTCTCCTAAAAAAGAGTAACCTAGACAAAACCATACTTAGCAACTACAGACCTATCTCAAATCTTCCGTTTATAAGCAAGATCGTTGAAAAGGTTGTTTTCAATCAGCTGAACAAATTCTTAAACTCAAATGGCTATCTGGACAACTTTCAATCTGGTTTCCGTCAGCATCACAGCACAGAGACAGTGCTCATAAAGATAATAAATGATATTCGCTTAAACTCTGATTCAGGTAAAATATCAGTGCTGGTGCTACTAGATCTTAGTGCTGCCTTTGACACAGTAGATCACACCATACTCTTACATAGACTGGAAAACTGGGTAGGGCTCTCTGGGATGGTCCTCAAAAAACATACCTACAAGGAAGAGGTTACTATGTGAACATAGGTAACCATAAATCTGAGTGGACATCCATGACATGTGGAGTCCCACAGGGTTCAATTCTTGCACCGCTTCTGTTTAATTTGTATATGCTCCCACTTGGTCAAATAATGAAAAAGAACCAAATTGCTTACCACAGGTATGCAGATGACACCCAGATATACTTAGCCCTGTCACCTAATGACTACAGCCCCATTGACTCTCTATGTAAATGCATTGATGAAATTAACTGTTGGATGCGTCAAAACTTCCTCCAGTTAAACAAAGACAAAACCGAAGTCATTGTATTTGGAAATAAAGATGAAACTCTCAAAGTTAACACATACCTTGACTCTAGGGGTCTAAAGACACAAAATAAAGTCAGAAATCTTGGTGTAATTTTAGAGTCTGACCTTAATTTCAGTAGTCACGTGAAAGCGATAAGCAAATCAGCTTACTACCATCTCAGAAATATTGCCAGAATTAGATGTTTTGTCTCAAGACAGGACTTAGAGAAACTTGTTCATGCTTTCATCACCAGCAGGGTGGATTACTGCAATGGACTCCTTACAGGGATCCCCAAAAAGACCATTAGACAGCTGCAGCTCATACAGAACGCTGCTGCCAGAATTCTGACCAGAACCAAAAAATCTGAGCACATCACTCCAGTCCTCAGGTCCTTACACTGGCTTCCTGTTACATTTAGAATAGACTTTAAAGTATTGTTACTCGTTTATAAATCACTTCATGGTTTAGGACCCAAATACATGACAGATATGCTAACTGAATATAAACCTAAAAGATTACTCAGATCATTAGGATCAGGTCAGTTAGAAATACCAAGGGTTCACTCAAAACAAGCTGCGTCAGCATTTAGCTTTTATGCCACCTCTAGCTGGAATCAGCTTCCAGAAGAGATCAGATGTGCTTCAATAGTAAACACTTTTAAATCTAGATTAAAAACACATCTGTTTAACTCTGCATTTACTGAATGAGCACTGTGCTGCTTCACACTGACTGCACCTTTAACTCAAGTCACTTTTACTCCTGTTTTATTCTTTTTAACATTTTAAACTGTTTTATTAAAATCACATTTATTTTCTTTAATTGTTATTTTAAATTCTCATGTATCTTTGTCTTTATTGTGATCTTATCGTGTAAATCTTATTTTTACTTTTTCTTTTTTATATATTGTTTTCTCATTTCTGTGTAAAGCACTTTGAATGACCTCTGTGTATGAAATGTGCTATACAAATAAACTTGCCTTGCCTTGCCTTGCCTTGCCTTGCCTTGCCTTGTTTTTGCAAAAACCTACCCATATTCAAAAGCTGATTGCAAAAGAACCACTAAAGGTAAGATGAAACGTTTTTTTTCTGTTTGAAAGCAGAGGGTCTGTTCTTTCATTTGGTATATTGTATGTTTATATATTTAAAGAAGAACATTTTCTGGAAGGCAATAAACTTTGGTGAAAATCATGAAAAACGCTGGCGCTGGCTGGCAACTTTTTTTTAAAACGCTGGCGGTGAAAGAGTTAACCACTGGCTATGCCCATACATAACAGATCCAGATGTGTTGTTTATATCAAATGGAGTTAATAACAAATATGATGTCATTAAGCAAATGTCAGTCAGATTTGCTATTAAGCACTTATTTGTGTTCACACATGTGCTGTGCTTGAGTAAGTTTTCAGTAAATCATTTACATTTAAAACAACCAATTATATCATAACATTACAATTTCATTGCAATAATTCTATAAACAATTATTAAAAACTTTATAAGACACATCATGACATGTTTATGTCATGGAAAATAGATTAAAATACTAAAGCTACTGATAACCAAATATATATTCTCTTTATGTGTGATTATTAGTAATTATTTCTAATGTTGGCCTGTTCTTTAAGGATCCACATATTTACAGCAATCTTTTTCATACCTTTAGGATTTGAAGAATTCTAAGACAACATTTGAAGCTTTATAACTTTATTGGGTTGTTTCCCACAGGTTTAAATTGATGCATGACTAGCCATTAGTTATTTAAAAACATTTAGGTACTTTTTACAAACAAACCTTTTAAAAAACATTACTGGTGTACATCTTAAGACAAAACTATGGCCCTGATATATTTAAAGATAGGCCATTGTAAGCTATTTTCAAGTAAGACAACTAAAACATAAACCTAAATTTTAGTCTGTAACTACACTTAAACCAATGGTCAGTAACATTAATCTCTAAGACTAGTCTTAAAAGTTAGTCATACATTTTTGTCTTCATGACTGAACATAACTGCTTTAAGTATCATGTGAAAAAATATTTAAATTATTTAAATTATATTTAAATCCAAATAGTAAGACTGATTAGCCCTAACTAACTACTAGTTCTTCAGACTAGTCCTTAAAACACAGTTTTAACTTAATTATTCAACCAGCCCTAGTCTTGGAAAGACATATATTGTCTGATCTTAATAAAACTATTAATATTTTGTCATAAGCTTCACATTACTAGTTAATTGGTTAGATATACTTAGTCTGGCCCATTTTGAAAATGTCACATTTCAAAATGCTTGAATTGATAACCTCAAGTCTTTTAGTTTTAATGAGGTAAATGACTGCAGATCATTGAATCTTATAATAATTTTCATGCAGATGCAAACCCATGGACAAAAGGAACATAACAGCAGTTACAAATGAAATAACGAATACAGGTTAGAAATGGTTCCCACATCACTGTGAGACATCATATCAAATCTAGGAATACAACGGCAAAAGTTTATTTTATGTTTCATATTGATATTTGCCCAGATAGTACAGCAAATTCACAAAATTGTTTTTCATATAAACATAAACATCTAGAGCAGTACTTTCAACTAAGTGAAACACAGTGGTTTCTCCAGACCCAATGCTCAGCACATTTTCTATGATTCCCTCATCTGACACAATCAGGTCAGTTCATACAAATCTCTACTGATGATTAAAGTGGATTTGTTTAAAATAGAAGACTTTTGTATATGTGCAGAGCAGTGGGCTTCCAGGAATACTTTTGAAAACCACTGATCTAGGGGACAGTTAACGTTACACCCATTGTTCTAGATGCAAATATTTCCGGAATGATGAGCCAAAAATCCTCACAGACACTTGAGAACATAAGACAAAAAAGCCCATCAGTTTAGTTGTAATCGCTGGACTCGTACATGGTTAATGCTGGCTGGCTGTTGGTCGGCATGTTTTCTAAGATATGTAATTATCCTAATAGACCCTTATAAGAATCTGAAAGCAGATGTTATGTGCAAAATAGTAGGTGAGACAAATATTTATGTGTCGTATACATATGCTATAGTCATCGTTCTTTGTTCTTAGGTTATTGCGCCACCTAGTGGACAATCTCTGCTATTTTTTGCATGTGAACTCAGTCTAGGTCTATACATATGTGTACCAAGTTTCGTGTTGATATCTCATTCCTATCATAAATGATAGCCATTTAAGTATTTGTGGCACCGCCTCTTCGTACTTTTGACCGTGGTGTTGCGACGACGAGTGCAAAGTTCAACTTTTTTTTGATAATTATTGATATTCAATGTCTAAGGAATATTCCAGCACTGGATTGGTTCAGATTGGTCAAAAAACCTAGGACTAGTTTGCAAAAGTAGGTTTAAAAGAAAATGATGAATATCTAACAAACGATTTTACTGAGACAGTTGCTTCTTGAGGGAAAGTTGTTCATTGTAAGTACCTCTATTAAATGATATGAGGATCTTGTGGATATCTAAAACACTACATAATACACAATAATTTAAACACTAAAAAAACGTGATAGCGCCCCCCGGAGGCCGAATTTTTTCTTACTCTGCACAGACCTTCATGGCCAAGAGACAAACAGGCCCACCGCGTTTCGTTTCGATCGGCCTTCGTTAACCCTGTCTAATAGCTGCTTTTTCTTGATTGGCCGATGGCGGCTATGTTTCTTGAGCCATGCAAAATTCCTTTTAGACATTAATAGTACCCTAGACCAAGAGCAACCGTGCCAAATTTCAAGTTGATCGGTCCCACACTTTTGTAGCTACAGCCCTTCAAAGGTTGAGGTGGTGTTATAACGCCAACTAGTGGTCAAGCGGCGCAATTATTTGAACGTGAGCCCAGAATAGTCCCCTGTATATATACACCAAATTTGGTGTCGATACCTCTTTCTAATCCCAAGTTATAGCCATTTAAGGCCTAGAGGCTCCGCCCATAGGGGGCGTTTGGGCGTGGCTTTACGACGGTGAGTCGAAAGTTCAACTTTTTTTTGATAACTTTTGATATTCACGCTCCAAGGAATATTACAGCACTGGAATGGTTCCGATCGGTCGAAAAACCTAGGACTAGTTCGTTTTTATTTTTTTCGACAAAATCGAAAATAGCGAAAAAAAATTCTAGGCGCAAATAAAATCGGAGATATACGTTTTGTTCGTCTTGACGCAAGGATTCCAGTGATATAAGACACTTGACATTTGGACAAGATTTCTGGGAGTTATGAGCATAAACGTGATTTCCGTCGTTATAGCGCCACCTATAGGCCAATCGGGTTGATACTCTGTCAACCTCTCCCCAAATTGGGTCCTACCATTTGGCCAAGTTTCAAGTCTCTAGGCCTTACGGTTTGGTCTGCACGTTCCGTTTTACGGCAGAATAATAATAATAAAAATCTTAACAATTACAATAGGGTTTCAGCGCTTCGCGCTTGAACCCCTAATTAAAGCTGCAAGCAGCATTTACCGGGTTTCGAGCATTAAAGCACGTCAGAGACGTCAGACGTCGTCGACCAGCCTGATACATCACATCGCATGCAGAAAAACGAAAGAGATGGTCAGAAACGTTTCATACAGACTATGTATGCTTACACACAGGTGCACCTATAGGACAAATATGTCACGTCCTTAATGTCAAGTCATTCAGATAATTTGTTAACGAGAATTAGTTTTTCAGATTTATACCGTAACATACAATTCAGAAATGGCCGTGTTTAGTTGAACTACAAGGCCATTGAGTCGTGGTATGGTGCAATGGTGTAAACAGACTGCAGACGTGCACATAAGGCACACACACAGCAGCGCAGCAAACCGCAAGGACCTACAGTGGACAGCAAACACAGCTGGAAAGATAATACTTGACTTATTTAATGTCCTCCTTAATTGTGTTCTGATAACTCCAGGACTAAGCATAAGGCAAAACCTGGCATGTTTGGTATCGTTGGACTCTGCAACAATTCAGGACTCCTGTGAAAAAGTCCCATGAAAATACGGTGACTGCAGCCAAAGATTTACGTTTCTAAAATATGCTTCCGACCACTAGGTGTTGGTGCAACAAAACTGCAGGCTCCCTCAGGTCCTGACTGCCATCAGAATAACCAAGTACTGTGTCATTACGCATACGTTTGGCGAAGATACACCTTAAATACATTAGCTATCAGCAAAAAAACAGCTCTCATTCAGTGAAATGTCTCTGCTCTCTACTCACTTTTAAGTGAAAATAACAAATAACCACAGGGTGGCGCTACGACAAAATTGTGCATGCAACGTCAGGTCATGACTTTGTTACATCTAGCTAGTATCATGGCTGAACACTTTAGTTTAGTGAAAAAAACAGTTGTAAGACCATTGGGCTCGCTCAATGTCAAAGGTTTTGTTCAATTATGAGGCCAACGAGTGGTGCAGGCATATTATTTTTTGGGTATTGCCTCAGACTCTGCTCAGCCATCAGCGTATCAAATCTGGTGAAAAAATGTCATTTCGTTGCGGAGGTATAACCATTTATGTGTAAAAAACACAAAATTTTGAGGTAATTTTTCGTTTTTTGCAATTTTCTGCCATTTCTGATAGAAATTTTAACATAACGCCACAGACTTTTTTGTTCAGAAGGTAATGCAATGTTCTTCCTATGGTCGTTTAAAGTCGATCGGAATAATCCTCGCAGAGTTATTCGCGCATGTTTTGTAAGTGCTATTTTTGCTGTGCAGAACTAACCGTAAGGCGAAACCTGGCATGCTTGGTATCGTAGGACTCGGAAACAATTCAGGATGCTAAAAAATAAATCCCATGAAAATCTCTTGACCACAGATAAAGTTATAGGCGTGAAAGTTGCAACCATTGGATAATCACAGTATTTAGTGCTATTTTCCCCGTTATAGCGCCATCTAGTGTCCAATCGGGGAGCTTTTTATATCACGACCTTAGACTGATGGCCTACACATATGATTCAAGCCCCATGATGATATCTCAAACGCCTCTCGAGTTATGGCCGTTTAAATGTTTTAAGCTCCGCGCAGTTCGATTTTTGGCCACTCCTTGCGTGTTTGAATACAAATTTCAACTTTTTTTCGATAATTATTCATATTCCCACTCCACAGAATCAATCAGCTTTCGTTAGGTTCAGATCGGATGAAAAACCTAGGACTAGTTCGCAAAAGTAGGTTTGAACGTTATCGCCAATAACTAACGAACCGTTTGATTGACAACAACGCTTTAAGAGGCAAAGTTTTTTGTCATGAACCGATCTATCATATGATGTCATGTTTGTGTATGTATGTCAAACATCACGTGATACAGGCACCGAAATACGGTATTACGCCCCCTAGTGGCCAAATGACACCATAATTCTTACAGACCTTCTGGAGCAGTACACGAACAAGCACAGTGAGTTTCGTTCCGATCGACCTTCGTTAACCCTGTCAAATCAGCCCTCACACTTCATTGGCCTATGACGGCCATGTTTTTGCAGATACGCCAATGTCCTTCTAGACCCTCATGGTACATTGCACAAAGACACACCATACCAAATATGAAGTGTATCGGGCTTACGGTTGTGTAGTGATAGCCATTTTCGACCCTCAAGCTTATTATAGCGCCACCTAGTGGCCAAAATCCGCGTATTTTTTCCTGTGACCCCGGAGTGAGCTGATACACATGTGTACCAAACCGCGTTAAGATATCTCTAACCGTTCACGAGTTATAGCCATTTTCCTGGAGATAGTCTACTTCCGGTATTGAATTTTGGCGCCCCTTAGTGACACTGAAGCGAAATTACACATTCTGTTCGATAATTATTTACCTACTCACTCCACAGATTTCTCCTGCGTTGGAACGATTCCGATCGGGCGAAAAACCTAGGACTAGTTCAGTTTGGCTTGAAATGCATATTATGCAAATTAGCGAAAAAATTTGCATACCGGAAATGAAATCGGAGATATAATTTTTTTAAGTTTGGAGCCAAGGATTACAATGATACCAAACACTTGAGTGTAGGATGTCCGGTTTAGGAGTTATGAGCCCCAACGCGTCGGGCATTGCTATAGCGCCACCTATGGGCCGATTTGGCTCATTCACTGTATCTGAGTAGCCTGCTAATATACAACCAGTTGACCAAGTGGCAAGTTTCTACGACTTACGGTTTGTGCTGGGCGACGCGTTTTATGGCGGAAAAATAATAATAATAATAATAATAATAATAATAATAAAACAGACAAATACAATAGGTTTTCAGCACTTCGTGCTCGAAACCCTAAATATAGCTGCAAGCAGCAATTGCCGGGTTTCGAGCTTTAAGGCAACGTCAAAAACCTCACAATTCGCTTACCAGGCTGAGCAGTTAAACCCGAACACAGCCACAATGAATGTTAGACCACCTCGCTTCAGAAAATGAAAGAGATGGTCAAAAAAGGATCATACAGACTATGTATGCTTATACACAGGTGCACCTATAAGACAAACATGTAATGTCCTTAATGTGACGTTATGAGGATAATTTGTTAAGGAGAATTAGTTTTTCAGATTTATAACGTAACATACAATTCAGAAATGGCCGTGTTTAGTTGAACTACAAGGCCATTGAGTCGTGGTATGGTGCAATGGTGCAAACAGACTGCACAAGTGTACATAAGAAACAAACACAGCAGCGCAGCAGACCGCAAGGACCTACAGTGAACATCAAACACAGCTGGAAAGATAATGCTTGACTTATTTAATGTCCTCCTGAATTGTGTTATGATAACCCCAGGCAGGGCCGCCTTAACCTAATGTGAGGCCCCGGGGCTAAGAGGTTTTGTAGGCCCCCCTTCCCCTCGATTTATAGTCTAATTTTTTTTTTAAGTGTAATATCTAGGTACATCACAAAATGCATTAGTTTCTTTCGAGACATACAACAGTGAGTTTTCCCTCTTTGAGCCAGAAAACACCATAATATTGTTATTAACATATCACTGAGCCCACTTGAGCATAAACACAAGACACTTTATTTAACAACCACACACAGCAACATGTGGTGATAATAAAACCAAAATGTGTGAAAGTATATATGTTTATAAGCTTTATATTTATATAGTTTTTGGAAAATATAAATTTGCAGAAAATTGCCACTCACAACTAAATGCTCACCACAGTTTTAAAAATATAATAAGTTAAAGTTAGTTTTAAAGTGAAAATGCATTAATGATAACAAAAGATAAGTCTTTATAGACAGAATCTTGTTAAATGCATTAATGATAACAAAAGATAAGTCTTTAGACAGAATCTTGTTTTTTAATCAGTTATTTATTTTGTAGGCTATTGAAGATATAGTATGCATTGTATTTAGTATTTATGCATACATAAGCATGTAAAACGACCAAGTATGAATATGCACAAGACAGACAGGGAACATACCTGTATATAAGATCTTACGATAATGAGATTATAATGGTGCTATCAGGGGATGATCATTTGAGATGGTCTAGTCGCTCTTTACTTTCTTAGACTTGCACCTTTACCGTTGCGTCTCTTTCTCGTCTTTCTAAACCAACAGATGTGTGTACTGTGAGCTAACGTCGCGTCAAACATCGCTCCACCTGCGCACGCGTCACTGATATAAACGCGAGTAAACTTAAACTTTATAACAACTAACAGCATTATGTGCGGGAACTCCTTTCTTAATTTAGCGGCACAGTTTCTTGTGCACGTTTGGAGAGACTTCTGCATGCCAGAGACTCAGACAGCTGCACGAGCACAGAGAGAGCAAACGAGCGAGCGCGCGCGCGAAAGAGAGAGAGACCTGCACCTCAGTGCTTATTATGAAATTTCAGAAATTACTCTTTCATTTGTTGGTGGATTATTTCCCGTTTCTCTGTCACACTCAGTCTAACATGCAGGAATGTCAAGTTGACAACGCGCACTTAATTACATCACGCGGAATAAAAAATATGTTACGTCTAACATTTTATTTCACGTTAAGTTACAACGGACCAATCAGCAGCCATGTAACGTGCAATTAGAGTGATTGACAGAAAACCTGACAAGTTACAAAACAATATGACCTTTTCAGCTCATCATGAACGCAAACTTGGGAGGCCCTTGAACTTGGGAGGCCCCTGGGCTTCAGCCCAGGTAAGCCCATGCATTAAGGCGGCCTTGACCCCAGGACTAAGCACAAGGCAAAACCGGGCATGTTTGGTATCGTTGGACTCTGCAACAATTCAGGACTCCTGTGAAAAAAGTCCCATGAAAATACGGTGACTGCAGCCAAAGTTGTAGGAATGTAAAATATGCGTCCGAAACTGCAGGCTCCCTCAGGTCCTGACTGCCATCAGAATTACCGAGTACAATGTCATTACGCATACGTTTAGTGAAGATACAACCTTAAATACATTAGTTATCATCAAGAAAACGGCTCTCATTCAGTGAAATCTCTCCGCTCTCTACTCACTTTTAAGTGAAAATAACAAATAAGCACAGGGTGGTGCTACGACAAAATTGTGCATGCAACGTCAGGTCATACCTTTGTTACATCTAACTAGTATCATGGCTAAACACTTCAGTTTAGTGAAAAAACTGTTGTAAGACCATTGGGCTCGCTCAATGTCAAAGGTTTTGTTCAATTATGAGGCCAACTAGTGGTGCAGGCATATTATTTTTTGGGTATTGCCTCAGACTCTGCTCAGACATCAGTGTATCAAATCTGGTGAAAAAATGTCATTTCGTTGCAGAGGTATAACCATTTATGTGTAAAAACGACAAATTTTGGGGTAATTTCTCGTTTTTTGTAATTTTCAGCCATTTCTGATGAAAATTTTAACATAACGCCAATAGACTTTTTTGTTCAGAAGGTAATGCAATGTTCTTCCTATGGTCGTTTCGAGTCGATCGGAATAACCCTCGCAGAGTTATTCGCGCGTGTTTTTTAAGCGCTATTTTCCTGTGCAGAACTAACTGTAAGGCGAAACCTGGCATGCTTGGTATCGTAGGACTCGGAAACAATTCAGGATGCTAAAAAAAACAACTCCCATGAAAATCTCTTGACCACAGATAAAGTTATAGGCGTGAAAGTTGGAACCATTGCATAATCACAGAATATAGTGCCATTTTCCCCGTTATAGCGCCATCTAGTGTCCGATCGGCGAGATTTTTATATCACGACCTTAGACCGATGGCCTACACATATGATTCAAGCCCTATGATGATATCTCAAATGCCTCTCGAGTTATGGCCGTTTAAATGTTTTAAGCTCCGCCCAGTTCGGTTTTTGGCCACTCCTTGCATGTTTGAATACAAATTTTAACTTTTTTTCGATAATTATTCATATTCACACTCCACAGAATCAATCAGCCTTGGTTAGGTTCGGATCGGGCAAAAAACCTAGGACTAGTTTGCAAAAGTATATTTGAATGTTATCGTCAATAACTAACGAACCGTTTGATTGACAGCAATGCTTCAAGAGGCAAAGTTTTTTGTCATGAGCCGATCTATCATATGATGTCATGTTTGTGTGTGTATGTCAAACGTCACGTGATACAGGCACCGAAATACGGTATTAAGCCCCCTAGTGGCCAAATTACACCACAAATCTTACAGGCCTTCAGGAGCAGTACACGAAGAAGCACAGTGCGTTTCCTTCCGATCGACCTCCGTTAACCCTGTCAAATCAGTCCTCAACATTCATTGGCTGATGACGGCCATGTTTTTGGAGAAACGCCAATGTCCTTCTAGACCCTCATGGTACATTGCACAAAGACACACCATACAAAATATTAAGTGTATCGGGCTAACGGTTGTGTAGTAATAGCCATTCCCGAGCTCAAGCCTGTTATAGCGCCACCTAGTGGCCAAAATCGGCATCTTTTTTACTGTGACCCCGGACTGAGCTAGTACACATGTGTACCAAACCTCGTTAAGATATCTCAAACCGTTCACCAGTTATAACCATTTCAGTGATGGTAGGCTACTTCCTGTATGGAGTTTTGGCGCCCCTTAGTGACCCTAAAGCGAAATTTCAAATTCTGTTCGATAATTATTTACCTACTCACTCCACAGATTTCTCCTGCATTGGAACGGTTCCGATCGGGCGAAAAACCTAGGACTAGTTCATTTTGGCTTGAAATGTATATTATGCAAATTAGCGGAAAAATTTGCATACCGGAAATGAAATCGGAGATATACATTTTTTAAGTTTGGAGCCAGGGATTACAATGATACCAAACACTTGAGTGTATGATGTCCGGTTTAGGAGTTATGAGCCCCAACACGTCGAGCATTGCTATAGCGCCACCTATGGGCCGATTTGGCTGATTCACTGTATCTGAGTAGCCTGCTAATATACAACCAGTTGACCAAGTGGCAAGTTTCTACGACTTACGGTTTGGGCTGGGCAACGCGTTTTACCGTGGAAAAATAATAAATAATAATAATAATAAAACAGACAAATACAATAGGTTTTTAAGCACTTCGTGCTCAAAACCCTAAATATAGCTGCAAGCAGCAATTGCCGGGTTTCGAGCTTTAACCCTCTGGGGTCCGACCCTTTTGGGACACTGTCAGAGGTTCTGACATGCTCTCACGTTTGGTCTTTTTTCAGTTGCTCTAAAACACATTAATGGCTAATATCACATAACACTGTATTCAGCACAAACTGTGCTTTAATAATATGTAAGATTAATGTATGTACATGTTTGTATTTTTAAGTAAATGATGTTTATGCGTGGTTAGTAAAAAAAGAAAACAAAAAGTTGCTGAAATAAGGCCAAGGAACACATCCTAAACATTTGTAAACAAGCAAAAAAGGTATCTACTCTTGTAGAGTAGAGAATTTGCTACAAAAAATGTAAAAACCATTTAACCCACTCACTCACATGAAACAATACATTGATTTAACTTTTGTAAGACACCTTTTGCTGTGCAAAGGCAATATGCAAGGGCGGGTCAATGGTCATGAATATTGATGTGTTTCACACCAGAGACCCAACCCCCTAATGGCTCAGTGAGGAATGTTGGGACAAAAGAATGAATGCGGGGAGACTTAAAGGAGCATTTCACCCATATAAGCATTAATCTTTATTGAAAGTGTGTCATATTTGTAGTCGAAATGTAACATACATTTAGAATTTGGTGCTTATTTGACAGAGAAAAGGGGTTTGTACGCTCACCCCCTCAACAAAGATATTGGACTTCCTTCTTTCAATGATGCAAAATGATGATTTTTACATCATTGAAAGAAGGAAGTGCAACACTGAAATCTGTATTTCTCCTGTCTCAGCAGCAACTGAGGAAATGATGCATGACCATTCAAAAACATGACTGGGGTTCTAACTATACAAAGTTTAATGCAAATGGGTGAAGTGTCCCTTTAAAGAGAGAATATTTTGCTTGTAGTTTAAAAAAATAGGTTACAGTAAAGTACAAAAGACTTAAGACTTTATTTTTATCTGAAATTAGTAAAATAAAAGTCTTATAGGGTTGCAAAAAATGCTAAAAACATGAACAATACAATAGAGTTAAAAAGCTTTATTGTAATTATCAATAAAGAAGCATCATTGTAATTATAAATAATAAAGTAACAATACATGTAACAATATTCTATATGACCAGTACAATATGGCTCTAATTAAAAGAAAATTATTCTAAATGTCAGCTATGAATGTACAGTTTGGTGTGCATCTAAAAATACTTCACAATATAAAAAATAATGTATACATTTGTAAACCATCACACACTGTAACTCTTTGAGAATGGAGTTAAATGTTGTCGTGCCATTGTTCAAAACAGTTCCTATTTAACTGAACACACAATAGAACATTACATGTTTTTGGTCTTCTGGGTGACTCATGTGTGCACATTCCATGAAATAGTGCAGTATCTCTCTCTTGACATTACTCTGGCAGGAAAAGGCACGGAGAAAACATCGTCCTGTCTCCAGTAGTGCCTGATGGAGATCATCTTTAGTGCAGGAAAGAAACGCAAAGTGTGTGGAACCACATCAATATCAGCCTCTGTTTTCCATGACAGAATGGACCTGCTGCTGCTTGCCTGGATGTTGGTCTTGACTCTTTTTGCAACAGGTGCCTTATCACTGTCAGTAAATCTGTAAATTAATAAATAAATAGTTTCGGTAAATAAATGGTTTCGGACCAATTTTAACATCACAGTTGATATGCGGCCAGGTCTCTGGATTTTTTAGGCTTCTCCACCTTTATATATAATAATTTAATTAAAAGAAACGTTGAGACATTGATAAATTATAAAAGAAAGACGTTTAACCTATCGCACGAGTCCACCACGCACATTTACAATGCACCTGTTGCAACGGTGTTTAGCGTCTCCGCCAGCAGCAGGACCAGCGCATCGGGGAATATGAAGAACTGAATAAAAACCTTAAATACTGTGCATAATCTATAAAAGACTTCTTTCGGTAGTCATGTAAAAAATGCGGTGTAAAGCCTTGAATTTTAATTGATGCATAGCGAATGTGTAAGGTAAGGTTGCATGTTTATTTCGTTTTGTTTTGATTTATTATTTTTCTGCACCCCGCCGCGACTGCGAGCAACAGAGCAGCCCCCCTCCGCTTTTAAAAAAATAGTGTTGATAATAAACATTTAAACTAACATTGTTATATGCTGAAAATATATATATTATATAGACGTTATTGTAGGCAAGTGAATTGTTGATTTGAGAGGCTCATTTGATCAAACAAGTCGTCGACGTTAGCTGTCCGCCGCTATCCGCTTGGTCATTATCAAAAACCTTAATTTATAGTAATAATATATATAAAAGATATTTTATAATTTTGACAGTTAAAACTGAACTGTTTAATTGCTGCAATAGTCATACAGCTGTTAGGAATCTGTTTTGTTATTTCTGCGGATTTCTTTTGCAAAATCTATGCGGAATTATTTTAAATGTTTTAAAAAGATCTAAGAGAATGGGAGCTGTGGATATTACAAAACAATAAAATATTTTATAATATAGGCCTATAAAATGTATATAATATTATATAAATGGCTGTAACGTGTAATAAAAATACTGAAGTAAACAGAAGTTCTTCACTAAAAGAATGATCGTATTTTTAATCGTGATCAAATTTTTTCCTGTAATCGTGCAGCCCTAATAGAACCTTATTCCAAGGGGACGAAATGTAAGTTACACTTTATGAATTTCGGGTTCATTTCTGCATGCCCCCGTGCGTCTTGTATTTTCCAAATTACTAAGCAAAATATCAGTAATAGTCTACTAATAAAACAGAAAATCCCGCAAATGTGACTTACCCTGTATGAATGTCCGTCGCATTTCTGCAAATGCCCGCTGAAGAGGAGAGAGATTCCTATAAGTTTTTAATAATTAAAATAATGTATTCTGCACAGTACCAAACTTATAAAGCAATACTAAGGCGGTAAAGCATAGTTGAGATAAGATAATTGGGTACATAGATGCGCTGTATATCTTTGTTAACGGGCCATTACCGGACATATTTATGGCTAAACATTAACACATTACATATCTCCGGACACATTTACAGCACATCGATACTGCATCGATACATTTACACCCGAACAGATAGTAGCGTAAACAAGACTTGTTGAGGCATAAACGCTAGTCAAAATATATTCTAAATAGTGATATTGTTTTATGACATATTGTATATTTACATTACACTATACAATCATACTGTTTAACGCATGACATATCTCCGGGCGCATTTACAGCACATCATTACACCCGAGCAAATAATCACGTAAAGAAGCCTTATTGATAAGTCGGCATGAACACTATAGTTATAGTAGTGATATTGCTTTATAACATATTCCCATTACACTAATCAGCATACGGTTTAATGTAAGAACTATCATTTTAATGTAAATTCAAGTTACGAGACGTTTATATAAAGTCATTATGAATATCTGCTTGCAAATAGTCAGTATACAGTATATAAAAGTTTACATCACACAACATTTCAACAAATGTAGGTAAAACTTACTCTTCAGAAATTATATCCTCAGCTGGAAGTCGCTCTTCAAAATAAAAACGTTCATCGTCGGAGTCCTGCTCTTCGTCTGAAGAAACTGTGAACTCTTCCTCGCTGTCCAGAAGCATCTGTAGAGCTTCCTCACCTGTAAAGCGTGTCATTTCATTTTCTCAGCGCATCGATAAGTGAATGAAACTGTCAAAACTTGCTGCTTCTCAAAGCATTGTTTGGGGGCGTTGATCTTGTTTGCATAGCCCGCATCAGGTAATTTCCATATGAATGGCGCGCACGCGGGTAGGTGGGATCACATTAGTGCTAATGAGGTTGAGCAAGAAAAACTGTACCTCTCTTTACTTACATGTCGATTACACAAACAGACAATGAGTTCTTCAGATTTTAATTACATCATGTAAAAGTAGACATTTCAGGCTTTCTTTAGACACATGTATCATGTTCGTGTGACAAGTATTGGCGGAGTTATCAGTTCATGTTTGTAACGTGTTTGAGGAAGATGGTCAAGGAGACAGAGATGTCGAAATGCACTCCCTGTTTATTTTCTTTATTTGCCAAAAGCACACGGTTTTGTTGTTATTATGAAGGCACTCACATTAAAGTAGACACTTCACAGTTTCTAATGATGTATTACATGTATGTGTATGATTATGAATGACGGAGTATTTTAAGTGGATGTCACAGGAAACAGGAAAAAATGCGTCAAAACGCGGCCCCGCGTTTTTGGACCCCAGGGGGTTAAGGCAACGTCAAAAACCTCACACTTCGCTTACCAGGCTGAGCAGTTAAACCCGAACACAGCCACAATGAATGTTAGACCACCTCGCTTCAGAAAATGAAAGAGATGGTCAAAAAAGGATCATACAGACTATGTATGCTTACACACAGGTGCACCTATAAGACAAACATGTAATGTCCTTAATGTGACGTTATGAGGATAATTTGTTAAGGAGAATTAGTTTTTCAGATTTATAACGTAACATACAATTCAGAAATGGCCGTGTTTAGTTGAACTACAAGGCCATTGAGTCGTGGTATGGTGCAATGGTGCAAACAGACTGCACAAGTGTACATAAGAAACAAACACAGCAGCGCAGCAGACCGCAAGGACCTACAGTGAACATCAAACACAGCTGGAAAGATAATGCTTGACTTATTTAATGTCCTCCTGAATTGTGTTATGATAACCCCAGGCAGGGCCGCCTTAACCTGATGTGAGGCCCCGGGGCTAAGAGGTTTTGTAGGCCCCCCTTCCCCTCGATTTATAGTCTAATTTTTTTTTAAGTGTAATATCTAGGTACATCACAAAATGCATTAGTTTCTTTCGAGACATACAACAGTGAGTTTTCCCTCTTTGAGCCAGAAAACACCATAATATTGTTATTAACATATCACTGAGCCCACTTGAGCATAAACACAAGACACTTTATTTAACAACCACACACAGCAACATGTGGTGATAATAAAACCAAAATGTGTGAAAGTATATATGTTTATAAGCTTTATATTTATATAGTTTTTGGAAAATACAAATTTGCAGAAAATTGCCACTCACAACTAAATGCTCACCACAGTTTTAAAAATATAATAAGTTAAAGTTAGTTTTAAAGTGAAAATGCATTAATGATAACAAAAGATAAGTCTTTATAGACAGAATCTTGTTAAATGCATTAATGATAACAAAAGATAAGTCTTTAGACAGAATCTTGTTTTTTAATCAGTTATTTATTTTGTAGGCTATTGAAGATATAGTATGCATTGTATTTAGTATTTATGCATACATAAGCATGTAAAACGACCAAGTATGAATATGCACAAGACAGACAGGGAACATACCTGTATATAAGATCTTAAGATAATGAGATTATAATGGTGCTATCAGGGGATGATCATTTGAGATGGTCTAGTCGCTCTTTACTTTCTTAGACTTGCACCTTTACCGTTGCGTCTCTTTCTCGTCTTTCTAAACCAACAGATGTGTGTACTGTGAGCTAACGTCGCGTCAAACATCGCTCCAGCTGCGCACGCGTCACTGAAACGCGAGTAAACTTAAACTTTATAACAATTAACAGCATTATGTGCGGGAACTCCTTTCTTAATTTAGCGGCACAGTTTCTTGTGCACGTTTGGAGAGACTTCTGCATGCCAGAGACTCAGACAGCTGCACGAGCACAGAGAGAGCAAACAAGCGAGCGCGCGCGCGCGAAAGAGAGAGAGACCTGCACCTCAGTGCTTATTATGAAATTTCAGAAATTACTCTTTCATTTGTTGGTGGATTATTTCCCGTTTCTCTGTCACACTCAGTCTAACATGCAGGAATGTCAAGTTGACAACGCGCACATAATTACATCACGCGGAATAAAAAATATGTTACGTCTAACATTTTATTTCACGTTAAGTTACAACGGACCAATCAGCAGCCATGTAACGTGCAATTAGAGTGATTGACAGAAAACCTGACAAGTTACAAAACAATATGACCTTTTCAGCTCATCATGAACGCAAAGTTGGGAGGCCCTTGAACTTGGGAGGCCCCTGGGCTTCAGCCCAGGTAAGCCCGTGCATTAAGGCGGCCTTGACCCCAGGACTAAGCACAAGGCAAAACCGGGCATGTTTGGTATCGTTGGCTCTGCAACAATTCAGGACTCCTGTGAAAAAAGTCCCATGAAAATACGGTGACTGCAGCCAAAGTTGTAGGCATGTAAAATATGCGTCCGAAACTGCAGGCTCCCTCAGGTCCTGACTGCCATCAGAATTACCGAGTACAATGTCATTACGCATACGTTTGGTGAAGATACAACCTTAAATACATTAGTTATCAGCAAGAAAACGGCTCTCATTCAGTGAAATCTCTCCGCTCTCTACTCACTTCTAAGTGAAAATAACAAATAAGCACAGGGTGGCGCTACGACAAAATTGTGCATGCAACGTCAGGTCAAACCTTTGTTACATCTAGCTAGTATCATGGCTAAACACTTCAGTTTAGTGAAAAAACTGTTGTAAGACCATTGGGCTCGCTCAATGTCAAAGGTTTTGTTCAATTATGAGGCCAACTAGTGGTGCAGGCATATTATTTTTTGGGTATTGCCTCAGACTCTGCTCAGACATCAGTGTATCAAATCTGGTGAAAAAATGTCATTTCGTTGCAGAGGTATAACCATTTATGTGTAAAAACGACAAATTTTGGGGTAATTTTTCGATTTTTGTAATTTTCGGCCATTTCTGATAAAAATTTTAACATAACGCCAATAGACTTTTTTGTTCAGAAGGTAATGCAATGTTCTTCCTATGGTCGTTTCGAGTCGATCGGAATAACCCTCGCGGAGTTACTCACGCGTGTTTTTTAAGCGCTATTTTCCTGTGCAGAACTAACTGTAAGGCGAAACCTGGCATGCTTGGTATCGTAGGACTCGAAAACAATTCAGGATGCTAAAAAAAACAACTCCCATGAAAATCTCTTGACCACAGATAAAGTTATAGGCGTGAAAGTTGGAACCATTGCATAATCACAGTATTTAGTGCCATTTTCCCCGTTATAGCGCCATCTAGTGTCCGATCGGCGAGATTTTTATATCACGACCTTAGACCGATGGCCTACACATATGATTCAAGCCCTATGATGATATCTCAAACGCCTCTCGAGTTATGGCCGTTTAAATGTTTTAAGCTCCGCCCAGTTCGGTTTTTGGCCACTCCTTGCATGTTTGAATACAAATTTCAACTTTTTTTCGATAATTATTCATATTCACACTCCACAGAATCAATCAGCCTTGGTTAGGTTCGGATCGGGCAAAAAACCTAGGACACGTTCGCAAAAGTATATTTGAATGTTATCGTCAATAACTAACGAACCGTTTGATTGACAGCAATGCTTCAAGAGGCAAAGTTTTTCGTCATGAGCCGATCTATCATATGATGTCATGTTTGTGTGTGTATGTCAAACGTCACGTGATACAGGCACCGAAATACGGTATTACGCCCCCTAGTGGCCAAATTACACCACAAATCTTACAGGCCTTCAGGAGCAGTACACGAAGAAGCACAGTGCATTTCTTTTCGATCGACCTCCGTTAACCCTGTCAAATCAGTCCTCAACATTCATTGGCTGATGACGGCCATGTTTTTGGAGAAACACCAATGTCCTTCTAGACCCTCATGGTACATTGCACAAAGACACACCATACAAAATATTAAGTGTATCGGGCTAACGGTTGTGTAGTAATAGCCATTCCCGAGCTCAAGCCTGTTATAGCGCCACCTAGTGGCCAAAATCTGCATCTTTTTTACTGTGACCCCGGACTGAGCTAGTACACATGTGTACCAAACCTCGTTAAGATATCTCAAACCGTTCACCAGTTATAGCCATTTCATTGATGGTAGGCTACTTCCTGTATGGAGTTTTGGCGCCCCTTAGTGACCCTAAAGCGTAATTTCAAATTCTGTTCGATAATTATTTACCTACTCACTCCACAGATTTCTCCTGCATTGGAACGGTTCCGATCGGGCGAAAAACCTAGGACTAGTTCATTTTGGCTTGAAATGTATATTATGCAAATTAGCGGAAAAATTTGCATACCGGAAATGAAATCGGAGATATACATTTTTTAAGTTTGGAGCCAGGGATTACAATGAGACCAAACACTTGAGTGTATGATGTCCGGTTTAGGAGTTATGAGCCCCAACACGTCGAGCATTGCTATAGCGCCACCTATGGGCCGATTTGGCTGATTCACTGTATCTGAGTAGCCTGCTAATATACAACCAGTTGACCAAGTGGCAAGTTTCTACGACTTACGGTTTGGCCTGGGCAACGCGTTTTACGGTGGAAAAATAATAAATAATAATAATAAATATAGCTGCAAGCAGCAATTGCCGGGTTTCGAGCTTTAAGGCAACGTCAAAAAACCTCACACGTCGCTTACCAGGCGGAGCAGTTACACCAGAACACAGCCACAATGAATGATAGACCACCTCGCTCCAGAAAAATGAAAGAGATGGTCAAAAAAAGATCATACAGACTATGTATGCTTACACACAGGTGCACCTACAAGACAAACATGTGATGTTCTTAATGTGACGTTATGAGGATAATTTGTTAACTAGAATTAGTTTTTCAGATTTATAATGTAACATACAATTCAGAAATGGCCGTGTTTAGTTGAACCACAAGGCCATTGAGTCGTGGTATGGTGCAATGGTGCAAACAGACTGCACACGTGTACATAAGACAGAAACACAGCAGCGCAGCAGACCGCAAGGACCTACAGTGAACAGTAACCCCAGGACTAAGCATAAGGCAAAACTGGGCATGTTTGGTATCGTTGGACTCTACAACAATTCAGGACTCCTGTGAAAAAAGTCCCATAAAAATATGGTGACTGCAGCCAAAGTTGTAGGCGTGTAAAATATGCTTCCGAAACTGAAGGCTCCCTCAGGTCCTGACTGCCATCAGAATTACCAAGTACCATGTCATTATGCATACGTTTGGTGAAGATACAACCTTAAATACATTAGTTATCAGCAAAAAAACGGCTCTCATTCAGTGAAATCTCTCCATATAACCATTTATGTGTAAAAAACGACAAATTTTGAGGTAATTTTTCGTTTTTTGCAATTTTCGGCCATTTCTATTGGAAATTTTAACATAACGCCAATAGACTTTTTTGTTCAGAAGGTAATGCAATGTTCTTCCTATGGTCGTTTCGAGTCGATCGGAATAACCCTCGCGGAGTTATTCGCGTGTGTTTTTTAAGCGCTATTTTCCTGTGCAGAACTAACTGTAAGGCGAAATCTGGCATGCTTGGTATCGTAGGACTCGGAAACAATTCAGGATGCTAAAAAACTAACTCCTATGAAAATCTCTTGACCACAGATAAAGTTATAGGCGTGAAAGTTGCAACCATTGCATAATCACAGTATTTAGTGCTATTTTCCCCGTTATAGCGCCATCTAGTGTCCAATCGGGGAGCTTTTTATATCACGACCTTAGACCGATGGCCTACACATATGATTCAAGCCCCATGATGATATCTCAAACGCCTCTCGAGTTATGGCCGTTTAAATGTTTTAAGCTCCGCCCAGTTCGGTTTTTGGCCACTCCTTGCGTGTTTGAATACAAATTTCAACTTTTTTTCGATAATTATTCATATTCCCACTCCACAGAATCAATCAGCTTTCGTTAGGTTCAGATCGGATGAAAAACCTAGGACTAGTTCGCAAAAGTAGGTTTGAACGTTATCGCCAATAACTAACGAACCGTTTGATTGACAGCAACGCTTCAAGAGGCAAAGTTTTTCGTCATGAACCGATCTATCATATGATGTCATGTTTGTGTGTGTATGTCAAACGTCACGTGATACAGGCACCGAAATACGGTATTACGCCCCCTAGTGGCCAAATGACACCATAATTCTTACAGACCTTCTGGAGCAGTACACGAACAAGCACAGTGAGTGTCGTTCCGATCGACCTTCGTTAACCCTGTCAAATCAGCCCTCACACTTCATTGGCCGATGACGGCCATGTTTTAGCAGATACGCCAATGTCCTTCTAGACCCTCATGGTACATTGCACAAAGACACACCATACCAAATATGAAGTGTATCGGGCTTACGGTTGTGTAGTGATAGCCATTTTCGACCTCAAGCTTATTATAGCGCCACCTAGTGGCCAAAATCCGCGTATTTTTTCATGTGACCCGGGAGTGAGCTGATACACATGTGTACCAAACCGTGTTAAGATATCTCTAACCGTTCACGAGTTATAGCCATTTTCCTGGAGATAGTCTACTTCCGGGATTGAATTTAGGCGCCCCTTAGTGACACTGAAGCGAAATTACACATTCTGTTCGATAATTATTCACCTACTCACTCCACAGATTTCTCCTGCGTTGGAACGATTCCGATCGGGCGAAAAACCTAGGACTAGTTCATTTTGGCTTGAAATGCATATTATGCAAATTAGCGAAAAAATTTGCATACCGGAAATGAAATCGGAGATATACATTTTTTAAGTTTGGAGCCAGGGATTACAATGATACCAAACACTTGAGTGTAGGATGTCCGGTTTAGGAGTTATGAGCCCCAACGCGTCGGGCATTGCTATAGCGCCACCTATGGGCCGATTTGGCTGATTCACTGTATCTGAGTAGCCTGCTAATATACAACCAGTTGACCAAGTGGCAAGTTTCTACGACTTACGGTTTGTGCTGGGCGACGCGTTTTATGGCGGAAAAATAATAATAATAATAAATATAGCTGCAAGCAGCAATCACCGGGGTCAAGCCAAAAAGGGCACAGCAGAAAGTAAAGTTGACTTCGGATGAGCAGTTTAAAGTACCTAGGAAAATCTCTTGATTTCAGACAAAACAATATAACAGTTATCAGCAAAAAAGCTGTTCTCATTTAGTGAAATCTCTCCCTCTCTTTCGTCGAGCATTGATAACTAGAACACTGACGTAAAAATGAGTGGTGCTTCTAGTGGCAATACTCAGCTCACAAAATGTTACAGTGGTGTTAATGAGTCAAAAGAGCCCACCCCCATGTCTCTGCGATGTTCTGATGCAGAGAAAAGCTCTTGCAAAAACAGTTGATAACGTATTCTCATTGGTTGCTAGAGAGTAAATGGACATCCACTAGTGATTATAGTCAAAGCCATGAAAGGAATAATCCATGATGACTCATGGTTTTAGATGTGTTGTTGCAGTAGTTTTAGGCAAAAAAATGCCATATTCTATCTCAAAACCAGTAGGTGGCGCAATGACAAAATTGTGCATGCAACCTCAGGTCATAACTTTGTTACATCTAGCTAGTTTTATGACTATACACTTTAATTTAGTGAAGAAACGGTTGTATGACCACAGGGTGGCTTGATTTCAAAGGTTTTGTTAAATTATAAGGCCAACTAGTGCTGCAACCATACAATTTTTTTTGTGTAGCCTCAGACTGTGGTCGTACATCAGCGTATCAAATATGGTGAAAAAATCTCTTTGCGTTACGAAGTTATAACCATTTATGTGTAAAAACACAAAATTTAAAGGTAATTTTTGGTTTTTTGCAATTTTCAGCCATTTCTGATGAAAATTTTAATACAATGCCAATAGAACTTTTTGTTCAGAAGGTAATGCAATATTCTTCCTATGATGTTTTCGAGTCGATCAGAATTACGCTCGCGGAGATATTCGCGCGTGTTTTTTAAGTGCTGTTTTGCTGCGCAGGGCTAACCATAAGGCGAAATCTGGCATGTTTGGTATCGTTAGACTCGGCGACTATTCAGGACTCCTAAAAATCAAGTCCCGTCAAAATACGTTGATCACAGCCAAAGTTATAGGTGTAAAAAACATCTGTCTGGCCAATAGGTGGCGCTGCGACGAAACTGTGCATGCACACTCAGTTCCTGACTGGCATCACAAGTACCAAGTGTCGTGTCAATAGGCCTAAGTTTGACGAAGATACAGCCTAAAATCTGTTTTTTTGCGCTCTATGTAAAATTCGTTGACGCGCTATAAGACAACGGATTGGTTTATCGAAAATCTTTTAATAACTTTTTGCCGTGAGGGTCTCTAGATGCTACATACCAATTTTCGCGGCAATCGGGTAAAAACTCTAGGACGAGTTCGCAAAAGTAGGTTTTACGAATAATTCAAAATGGCGGAAAAATTTTCATGACGGAAAATGACATCATATGGTCCAATCGAATCGTCTTGAGCCAAGGAATCAGAGGAAACAAGAATTTCGTTTTTAGGACTTACGGATCAGAAGTTATAAGCAAAAACATAAGTTCAACTTTGGACTGTTGGTGGCGCTAGCGGGTTAGAGATAGAGACTCCAAATTTGCTGTGGGGACACATTGGACTGTCCTTTATCAGTGTGCCAAATTTCATAACTTTCCTACGTACGGTTCTATGGGCTGCCATAGACCGCAATGGCGGAAGAAGAAGAAGAAGAAGAAGAAGAAGCAGAATAATTATTATAATAATAATAAGAAAACTAACAAATACAATAGGGGTCTTCGCCCCTTCGGGGCTTGACCCCTAAATATAGCTGCAAGCAGCGATTACCGGGGTTCAAGCGATTTGGGACATTAAGACCTTTAGGGCATGGCTGTGTAGATTTGCTGCATTGTACAAAATAAATGATGAAAAATAAAATACCAAACACACATGTTCTAAGTATCAACAAAAAAGTGCTATCAATCAGTGAAATGTCTCCCTCTCTTCTCACGGAACATTGACAAATGGAACACTGAAGGAAATGTTTGTGGTGCTTGCATTGGCAAAACTAGGGTCACAAAATGTTAAAATAGTGTTAATGAGTCAAAAGAGCTGAACCCCATGTTTCTACGATGTTCTGATACAGAGATACAGCTCTCGCTAAATGGTTGCTAGGGTATTCACATTGGTTGCTAGGGAGTGACTTGTAATCCACCAATGATTAAACTCAAAGTCATGAAAGGAATAATACATGATGACTCATGATTTTAAATGTAAGGTAACAGTATTTTAAGTGAAAATAACAAATTACCACTAGGTGGCGCTATGACAAACTTGTGCATGGAATCTCAGGTCATGACTGTGTTACATCTAGCTAGTATCATGACTATACACTTTAGTTTAGTGAAAAAACAGTTGTATGACCATTGGGCTTGCTCAATGTCAAAGGTTTTGTTCAATTATGAGGCCAACTAGTGGTGCAGGCATACAATTTTTTTGTATTGCCTCAGACTGTGCTCAGACATCAGCGTATCAAATCTGGTGAAAAAATGTCATTTCGTTGCAGAGTTATAACCATTTATGTGTAAAAAACACAAACTTTTTAGGTAATTTTTCGTTTTTTTGCAATTTTAGGCCATTTCTGATGGAAATTTTAACATAATGCCAATATAACTTTTTGTTCAGAAGGTAATACAATGTTCTTCCTATGGTCGTTTCGAGTCGATCGGAATAACCCTCGCGGAGTTATTCGCGCGTGTTTTTTAAGCGCTATTTTCCTGTGCAGAGCCAGCCGTAAAGCAAAACCTGCCATGCTTGGTATCGTTGGACTCGGCAACAATTCAGGACTCCAAGGAAAAAAGTTGAATGAAAATACGTTGAACTCAGCCTAAGTTATAAGCATTATTCGATTCGTCTGACCACTAGGTGGCGCTGTGACGAAACGAAGCATGCCACCTCAGACCATGACTCTCATCACAAGTACCAATTGTTGTGTTGATACTTCATTCCTGTCCCCAGTTATAGCCTATAATGTTCTAGTGCCTGCCCACAATTTAGATGTTTGGGCGTGGCATGTTGACCGTGAGTCAAAAGTTCAACTTTTTTTAAATAATTATTGATATTCAAACTCCAAGGAACATTTTAGCACTGGAATGATTCCGATCGGGCGAAAAACCTAGGACTAGTTCGTTTTTATTTTTTTCAACAAAATTGAAAATAGCGGAAAATTTTTCATGACGGAAATAAAATCGGAGATATACATTTTGTTCGTCTTGATGCAAGGAATCCAGGGATATGAGACACTTGACATTTGGACAAGAATTGTGGGAGTTATGAGCCTAAACGCGTTTGCCATCGCTGTAGCGCCCCCCATAGGCCGATTGGGTTCATACTCTGTCAAGTTTGCGCACGAATGAGACCTATCATTTGGCCAAGTCTCAAGTCTCTAGGCCTTACGGTTTGGTCTGCACGATCCGTTTTATGGCAGAAAAATAATAAATATCCTAACAAAAACAAACGGTAATATAGCTGCTAGCAGCGATTATCGGGGTTCAAGCCATTTAGATCACAAGACGTTTAAGGACATGGTCATATAGATATTCTGCATTGTATATTGTACACACACACGTTTACCTGAGAAAGGAGAAACAAGACTGTTAAAGAACAAGACTTAATATTGACATGGTTATACACTCATTTGGTATGTAGTTTTTTTTTATAAAAAACCAACAATATATAATTCTTACTGCAAATGTCGTGTAAGTGCCTCCAAAATTATGTTCACGTTTCACAGCTTTCATAAAATGACATGAGTGTTAAAACTGATAACTCAGAACAATTGAAGTGGTAGTCTTTCACTAAATGTGATTTTAATATTATAACAGTAAAATCATGAAGTTAAAGGTGCAGTGTGTACATTTTAGTGGCACCTAGTGGTGAGGTCACGAATTGCAACCAATGGCTTAGTCCACTGCTCACCCCTCGCTTTTGAAACACATCTCTATGCTACAGTAGCCGCCACCAGACAAACATGTCATCGTCGGAGACAACTTAGTAAAAAAATGTGTCCGTTAAGGGCTTCTGTAAAAAAATGGTGACTTCTATGTAAGGGGACCCTCAGTGTATGTAGATAAAAAGGTCTCGTTCTAAGGTAATAAACACATACCGGTTCATTATGAAAGGTCTTTATACTATACACCCCTGATAATATAGTTTTGTATATCATTTTGCATTTCCGTCAAGAGATCCTTCTAAAAATTACACACTGCACCTTTAAATGTGTACAGAGTTCTATTAATAGTAGACTTAGTTAAAGAGTAATCATCTTCTGTGTTTTCTGTGAGTGCAAATGTCAGCCAGTGATTGATCCTCTACAGCCATCTAGTGGACATAACGGAAAATTGCACCTAAAAACCACAATAAGGAATTTGAGTATATTGCCTGATCTCAATAATACTTGTTTGCTTTGTCATAAGCTTTAGGGGCCGTTCGTCAGGGCCGTTTTCAAAATGACTGTGTGATAGCTATACTTCTGCAAAGTTGTTTTTGTATTTGTATTATACAGTGTAGAGAAAATTGTACTGCACTGGCTTTACTGTTGTTGAGTGTAAGAACTGAAACAATTTAATAAAACAAAACCAGATACGTTATCTGAATGGTGGATGGTGTTATTAAATTGTGTCAATAACAAATATCATTTCATTTAGTAGATTCATGTTCATGTCCTTTAATCGAATACCATGAAGGCTTTCTGTTTTAATTAGGTAAATAAAGTGAGGTATGCAAGTTATTAAACCGTATATATCTTTATGGACAAAAGGAACATATACACAAACATGCTCTGCACATTTTGTATGTTTCTCTCATCTGTAACAGTCATTTTAATTCATAGAGATCTAGGTCTTACTAAATGGTTGCTTGTTTAAATCTTTTAGACTATTTTTTTAAACAAAAGTAATTGTTCTTATAGAACATATATATTCTTTGACATAGATATTATGTGCAAACATACAAGTATTTCAGATGAGAGCCTCTGTCATATTATAGTAGGCCTAAAAATAGTACTAAAGCTGTACATTTTTTTATATTTAACAACTGGCTATGTCCATACATAACTGATCCAGATGTGTTGTTTATATCAAATGGAGTTAATAACAAATATGATGTCATTAAGCAAATGTCAGTCAGATTTGCTATTAAGCACTTATTTGTAAATAGAAAATAGAAAATAGATTAGAATACTAACTTTTAAATCTAGATTAAAAACACATCTGTTTAACTCTGCATTTACTGAATGAGCACTGTGCTGCTTCACACTGACTGCACCTTTAACTCAAGCCACTTTTACTCCTGTTTTATTCTTTTTAACATTTTAAACAGTTTTTATTAAAATCACATTCATTTTCTTTATTTGTTATTCTAAATTCTCATGTATCTTTTTTTATTGTAATTTTATTGTGTATCTATTATTTTTACATTTTCTTTTTTCTCTTTTATATATTGTTTTCTAATTTCTATGTAAAGCACTTTGAATGACCTCTGTGTATGAAATGTGCTATTCAAATAAACTTGCTTTGCCTTGCCTTGCCTCGTGTTCACACATGTGCTGTGCTAGAGTAAGTTTTCAGTAAATCATTTACATTTAAAATAACCAATTGTATCATAACATTACAATTTCATTGCAATTATTCTATAAACAATTATTAAAAACTTTATAAGACACAGCATGACGTGTTTATGTCATGGAAAATAGATTAGAATACTAAAGCTACTGATAACCAAATATATATTCTCTTTATGTGTGATTATTAGTTATTATTTCTAATGTTGGCCTATTATTGTTCTTTAAGGATCCACATATTTACAGCAATCTTGTTCATACCTTTAAGGCCAGTTCACACTGGTCAGACAACTACCAACTCCAACAGACACCAACAGACAACCACATTCTAAAGTGTCATTTACTTTGATCCAACAACTTCCAACAGGGGTTTCACACTGGTCAGACAGACTGTTGGAGTCTGTCTGACCAGTGTGAACTGGCCTTTAGGATTTGAAGAATTCTAAGACAACATTTGAAGCTTTATAACTTCATAGGGTTGTTTCCCACAGGTTTAAATTGATGCATGACTAGCCATTAGTTATGTAAAAACATTTAGGTACTTTTTACAAACAAACCTTATAAAAAACATTACTGGTGTACATCTTAAGACAAAACTATGGCCAAGATATATTTAAAGGTAGGCCAGTGTAAGCTATTTTCAAGTAAGATAACTAACACTTAAGCCTTAATTTTGGTCTGTAACTACACTTAAACCAATGGTCAGTAACATTAATCTCTAAGACTAGTATTCAAAGTTAGTCATACATTTTTGTCTTCATGATTGAACATAACTGCTTTAAGTATCATGTGAAAAAATATTTAAATTATTTAAATTATATTTAAATCCAAATAGTAAGATTGATTAGCCCTAACTAACTACTAGTTCTTCAGACTAGTCCTTAAAACACAGTCTTAACTTAATGGCTACTGTATGTTTATTCAACCAGCCCTAGTCTTGGAAAGACATATATTGTCTGATCTTAATAAAACTGTTAATATTTTGTCATAAGCTTCACATTACTAGTTAATTAGTTAGATATACTTAGTCTGGCCCATTTTGAAAATGTCACATTTCAAAATGCTTGAATTGATTACCTCAAGTCTTTTAGTTTTAATGAGGTAAATGACTGCAAATCATTAAATCTTATAATAATTTTCATGCAGATGCAAACCCATGGACAAAAGGAACATAACAGCAGCTACAAATGAAATAAAGAATACAGGTTACAAATGGTGCCCACCTCACTATGTGACATCACATCAAATCCAGTAATACAACGGCAAAAGTTTATTTTATGTTTCATATTGATATTTGCCCAGATAGTACAGCAAATTCATAAAATTGTTTTTCATATAAACATAAACATCTAGAGCAGTACTTTCAACTCAGTGAACCGCAGTGGTTTCTCGAGACCCAATGCTCGGCACATTTTGTATGTTTCTCTTATCTGACACAATCAGTTCAGTTCATACAAATCTCTACTGATGATTAAAGTAGATTTGTTTAAAATAGAAGACTTTCGTATATGTGCAGAGCAGTGGGCCTCCAGGAATAATTTTGAGAACCATTGATCTAGGGCACAGTTAACGTAACTCCCGTTGTTCTAGATGCAAATATTTCCGGAATGATGAGCCAAAAATCATCAAAGACACTTGAGAACATAAGACAAACAGGCCCATCAGTTTAGTGGTAATCGCACACCATTACGCTGGACTCGTACATGGTTAATGCTGGCTGGCTGTTGGTCGGCATGTTTTCTAAGATATGTAATTATCCTAAAAGACCCTTATAAGAATCTGAAAGCAGATGTTATGTGCAAAATAACAAGTAGGTCAGACAAATATTTATGTGTTGTATACATATGCGATAGTCATCGTTCTTTGTTCTTAGGTTATAGCGCCACCTAGTGGACAATCACTGCAATTTTTTGCATGTGACCTCGGCCTAGGTCTATACATATGTGTACCAAGTTTCGTGTTAATATCTCATTCCTATCATAAATGATAGCCATTGCAGTATTTGTGGCACCGCCTCTTCGTACTTTTGACCGTAGTGTTGCGACGATGACTGCAATGTTCAACTTTTTTTTGATAGTTATTGATATTCAGTATCTAAGGAATATTCCAGCACTGAATCGGTTCAGATCGGTCAAAAAACCTAGGACTAGTTCGCAAAAGTAGGTTTAAAAGAAAATGATGAATATCTAACAAACGATTCGACTGAGACAAGTGCTGCTTGAGGAAAAGTTGTTCATTTTAAGTACCTCTATTAAATGATATGAGTATCTTGTTGATATCTGAAACACTGCATAATACACAATCACTTAAACACTGAAAAAACGTGATAGCGCCCCCCAGAGGCCGAATTTTTTCTTACTCTGTACAGACCTTCATGGCCAAGAGAAAAACAGGCCCACCACGTTTCATTTCGATCGGCCTCCGTTAACCCTGTCTAATAGCTGCTTTTTCTTGATTGGCCGATGGCGGCCATGTTTTTTGAGTTACGCAAAATTCCTTTTAAACATAGATAGTACCCCAGACCAGGAGCACACGTGCCAAATGTCAAGTTGATCGGTCCCATATTTCTGTAGTTACAGCCCTTCAAATTTGAGGTGGTGTTATAGCGCCAGCTAGTTGTCAAGCGGCGCAATTTTTCTCACCTGACCTCAGAATAGTCCCCTGTATATGTGTACCAAATTTGGTGTCAATACCTCCTTCCATTCCTAAGTTATAGCCATTTAATTCCAAGAGGCTCCGCCCATTGGGGGCGTTTGGGCGTGGCTTGACGACGGTGAGTCGAAAGTTCACATTTTTTTTGATAACTTTTGATATTCACACTCCAAGGAATATTATGGCACTGGAACGGTTCCGATCGGATGAAAAACCTAGGACGAGTTCGTTTTTATTTTTTTCGACAAAATCGAAAATAGCGAAAAAAATTTCATGACGGAAATAAAATCGGAGATATACGTTTTGTTCGTCTTGACGCAAGGATTCCATTGATATAAGACACTTGACATTTGGCTAAGATTTGTGGAAGTTATGAGCATCAACGCGTTTGTTATCGCTATAGCGCCACCTATAGGCCAATCGGGTTGATACTCTATCAACCTCTCCCCAAATTGGGTCCTACCATTTGGCCAAGTTTGAAGTCTCTAGGCCTTACGGTTTGGTCTGCACGTTCCGTTTTACGGCAAAATAATAATAATAACTAATAATAATAAAAATCTGAGCAATTACAATAGGGTTTCAGCCCTACGGGCTTGAACCCCTAAATATAGCTGCAAGCAGCGATTAGCGGGGTTCAAGCGATCTGGGACCTTAAAGGGGTCATAGCGTGAAAATCTGACTTTTTCCAAGTGTAAGTGCTATAATTGGGTCCCCAGTGCTTATATCAACCTAGAAAACATGAAAAAGATAAAAAATAAAATAATCGAGAGCACAATTGAATTTCAATTACAACAAACCACCATCATTGTGATCAGTGTTTGCATTTCATCCACTCATTTGCATTTTAAAGGAAACACCCAAAAACTGCACAATTTTGCTCAGGCCTACAAAGTGTCAATTTTAACATGCTATAATAAATGATCTGTGGAGTATTTTGAGATAACACTTCACATACACACTCTGGGTACACAAACAATTTATTTTACATCTTTAAAAAATCTCATTATATGACCCTTTAAGACCTTTAAGGGCATGCCTGTTTAGATTTGCTGCATTGTTATCAAATATACTTAGAATATGAAATACTAACATGTTACCAATTAGGTAAATTTTCTGAAGAGAAAATTATGTGGTGCATGCTGTTGCAAGATTTGTCACACAAAATGTTTCAAAAATTGTTAACATGAGACAAAACAGCCCACCACAATTTCTCTACGATGTTCTGATATAGAGATATAGGTCTCATATGGCTAATCTATAACACAGCAATGATGAAGAATAAGCTAAAACACATACATGCATTTACACACAGAAGCAGAAATGGCAGGGTTAGGAAATAAGACTTTGAAATAAATGACCAATCTCCATATGCTTGGTGTCCTTTAAGAGTTCATCAACCTATTTAAATGTTTATCCTATGTTCGAATGTCACATGACTGTTAAAACGGATACCGTCAGAATGATTGACGAAATGTTATTTTAACATAATAATACTGACTTCATAAAGTTAAATCATGCATCCATTGATGAAACCTGTGAACACAATTTCATTGAGTATACATTTTAAATAATAAATAATAATTTTAGCCAGCAGATGGCAGAAGATGACCTTCTGCCATCTGTTGGCTAAAATTATTGTTTTCCTTTTACAATTAATTTAACATAAAATTAGTATTGAATATTTAAAAGTAAATAAAGGTAGACACATTTTTAACTCAAATCCTGATAAGCATGCTCTTAAGTATATTAATGAGGGTCTGTGTTTCACACAGAGAGTATATATTTTTCATATAATCCTTTTATTGTGTTATTGTAAGAGAATACTAATTTATGGATTTGGAAACAATAAAGCAAAGTTACATATTTTAATAGAAACATTTTTAGGCTCTGTCATGTTAAATTGTCAAATAGTGGTATAGCTCTGCAATTATTTTCATGTGATTTTAGGCTGGGCCAATAAATAACTGATCCAGATATGTTTTCAATATCAAATTATGTCAATAACAAATGTCATGTTATTTAGTAGATTTGCAGCAGATTTGCTGGTGAGCATTTGTCTGTGTTACTTTCATAAAGTGCTGCTTTTTAGTTGGGTTCTAGCAGGTCATTTATGTGAATAATAACCAATTGCATTATCACATGAAGTTTTTGGTGCAATATTTGAAAAATAACATATAAAAATGTAACAACTTTGTATTATACATCATGTCAGGACACGTTTATGTCATGGAAGGTAGAATAGAATCCTAATGCTACTGATGTAAATAAATGGAGATAATGAAAAACTTTAATCGATATCTTTATGAGTTCCTTTAAACACACATGCTGCAATTCAGTCGTACAAATGGCACCTACACCAATGTGTGACATCACATGAAATCTATGCTTACAAAAGCAGGTATTCAACTTCATTACATTTTGTATTTGATATACCTTTACACACAGAGGACAGAAAAATGTACTGCGCTGATTTTATTGTTGTTGACTGAAAAAATTCTAGTAGTTTTGAAAAGTTGTTTTTGTAATTCAAAGCTAAACAACTAAAGGAATAAGACGTACAATTGGTGATAACAATTTGGCATTCATATTTGCTCACAGACTACAGGAAATTGTATTGCATTGGCTTTAGTGGTGTTGAGTGAAAAACCAAGTATTAGTTCACAAAATAGTTTTTTCATATAAACATAAACATATAGAGCAGTGGTTCTCTACTCCGTTTCTGGAGAACCACTGCTCTGCACATTTTGTATGTTTCTCTCATCTGACACAATCAGTTTAGTTAATAGAGATCTCTACTATTGTGCTGATTATGTGAAGCAGGTGTGTTGAGAACCACTGATCTAGAGAACTGTTTACTTTGCACACATTGTGTTAGATGCAAAGATTTTCAGAAAGATGAACTAAAAATCCTCACAGACACTTGGAAACATAAGACCAACAGTCCCATGAGTTTAGTTGTAATCACACACCATTAGGCTTGACTCGTACATGGTTAATACTGGTTGGCTGTTGAGTGGCATGTTTTCAAAGATAAATAATTATCCTCATAGACCATTATAAGAACCTGAAAGTAGATGTAATGTGCAAAATAACAAGTAGGTCAGACAAATATTTATGTGTCATATACATATGCTATAGTTATGGTTATTTGTTCTTAAGTTATAGCGCCACCTAATGGACAATCTCTGCAATTTTTTGCATGTGACCTCAGCTTGGGTCTATACATATGTGTACCAAGTTTCATGTTGATATCTCATTCCTATCATAAATGATAGCAATTTAAGTATTTGTGGCCCAGCCTCTTCGTACTTTTGACCGTAGTGTTGCGACGACGAGTGCAAAGTTCAACTTTTTTTTGATAATTATTGATATTCAGTGTCTAAGGAATATTCCAGCACTGGATTGGTTCAGATCGGTCAAAAAACCTAGGACTAGTTCGCAAAAGTAGGTTTAAGAGAAAATTATGAATATCTAACAAACGATTCGACTGAGACAAGTGCTTCTTGAGGAAAAGTTGTTCATTAAATGTAGCTCTATTAAATGATATAAAGATCTTGTTGATATCTGAAACACTGCATAATACACAATCACTTAAACATTGAAAAAACGTGATAGCGCCTCCCGGAGGCCGAATTTTTTCTTACTCTGCACAGACCTTCATGGCCAAGAGACAAACAGGTCCACCACGTTTCGTTTCGATCGGCCTCCGTTAACCCTGCCCAATAGCTGCTTTTTCTTGATTGGCCGATGGCGGCCATGTTTTTTGAGCTACGCGAAATTCCTTTCCCACACAGATAGTACCCTAGACCAAGAGCACCCGTGCCAAATCTCAAGTTGATCGGTCCCATATTTCTCTAGTTACAGCTCTTCAAAGTTGAAGTAGTGTTATAGGGCCAACTAGTGGTCAAGCGATGCAATTTTTTGCACGTGACCCCAGAATAGTCCGCTGTATATGTGTACCAAATTTGGTTTCGATACCTCTTTCCAATCCCAAGTTACAGCCATTGAAGTCCAAGAGGCTCCGCCCATTGGGGGCGTTTGGGCGTGACTTGACGACGACGAGTATAAAGTTCAACTTTTTTTTGATAACTTTTCATATTCACACTCCAAGGAATATTACAGCACTGGAACGGTTCCGATCGGACAAAAAACCTAGGACTAGTTTGTTTTTATTTTTTTCGACAAAATCGAAAATAGCGAAAAAATTTTCATGACGGAAATGAAATCGGAGATATACGTTTTGTTCGTCTTGACGCAAGGAATCCAGGGATATAAGACACTTGACATTTGGACAAGAATTCTGGGAGTTATGAGCATCAACGCGTTTGTTATCGCTATAGCGCCACCTATAGGCCAATCGGGTTGATACTCTATCAACCTCTCCCCAAATTGGGTCCTACCATTTGGCCAAGTCTCAAGTCTCTAGGCCTTACGGTTTGGTCTGCACGATCCGTTCTACGGCAGAAGAAAAATAATAACTAGAATTAAAGCTGCAAGCAGCATTTACCGGGTTTCGAGCATTAAAGCACGTCAGAGACGTCAGACGTCGTCGACCAGGCTGATACATCACATCGCATGCAGAAAAACGAAAGAGATGGTCAGAAACGGTTCATACAGACTATGTATGCTTACACACAGGTGCACCTATAGGACAAATATGTCACGTCCTTAATGTTAAGTCATTCAGATAATTTGTTAACGAGAATTAGTTTTTCAGATTTATACCGTAACATACAATTCAGAAATGGCCGTGTTTAGTTGAACTACAAGGCCATTGAGTCGTGGTATGGTGCAATGGTGTAAACAGACTGCAGACGTGCATATAAGGCACACACACAGCAGCGCAGCAAACCGCAAGGACCTACAGTGGACAGCAAACACAGCTGGAAAGATAATACTTGACTTATTTAATGTCCTCCTTAATTGTGTTCTGATAACTCCAGGACTAAGCATAAGGCAAAACCTGGCATGTTTGGTATCGTTGGACTCTGCAACAATTCAGGACTCCTGTGAAAAAAGTCCCATGAAAATACGGTGACTGCAGCCAAAGATTTACGTTTCTAAAATATGCTTCCGACCACTAGGTGTTGGTGCAACAAAACTGCAGGCTCCCTCAGGTCCTGACTGCCATCAGAATAACCAAGTACTGTGTCATTACGCATACGTTTGGCGAAGATACACCTTAAATACATTAGCTATCAGCAAAAAAACAGCTCTCATTCAGTGAAATTTCTCTGCTCTCTACTCACTTTTAAGTGAAAATAACAAATAACCACAGGGTGGCGCTATGACAAAATTGTGCATGCAACGTCAGGTCATGACTTTGTTACATCTAGCTAGTATCATGGCTGAACACTTTAGTTTAGTGAAAAAAACAGTTGTAAGACCATTGGGCTCGCTCAATGTCAAAGGTTTTGTTCAATTATGAGGCCAACGAGTGGTGCAGGCATATTATTTTTTGGGTATTGCCTCAGACTCTGCTCAGCCATCAGCGTATCAAATCTGGTGAAAAAAATGTCATTTCGTTGCGGAGGTATAACCATCTATGTGTAAAAAACACAAAATTTTGAGGTAATTTTTCGTTTTTTGCAATTTTCTGCCATTTCTGATAGAAATTTTAACATAACGTCAATAGACTTTTTTGTTCAGAAGGTAATGCAATGTTCTTCCTATGGTCGTTTAAAGTCGATCGGAATAATCCTCGCAGAGTTATTCGCGCATGTTTTGAAAGTGCTATTTTTGCTGTGCAGAACTAACCGTAAGGCGAAACCTGGCATGCTTGGTATCGTAGGACTCGGAAACAATTCAGGATGCTAAAAAAATAACTCCCATGAAAATCTCTTGACCACAGATAAAGTTATAGGCGTGAAAGTTGCAAACCATTGCATAATCACAGTATTTAGTGCTATTTTCCCCGTTATAGCGCCATCTAGTGTCCAATCGGGGAGCTTTTTATATCACGACCTTAGACCGATGGCCTACACATATGATTCAAGCCCCATGATGATATCTCAAACGCCTCTCGAGTTATGGCCGTTTAAATGTTTTAAGCTCCGCCCAGTTCGATTTTTGGCCACTCCTTGCATGTTTGAATACAAATTTCAACTTTTTTTCGATAATTATTCATATTCCCACTCCACAGAATCAATCAGCTTTTGTTAGGTTCAGATCGGATGAAAAACCTAGGACTAGTTCGCAAAAGTAGGTTTGAACGTTATCGCCAATAACTAACGAACCGTTTGATTGACAACAACGCTTTAAGAGGCAAAGTTTTTCGTCATGAACCGATCTATCATATGATGTCATGTTTGTGTATGTATGTCAAACGTCACGTGATACAGGCACCGACATACGGTATTACGCCCCCTAGTGGCCAAATGACACCATAATTCTTACAGACCTTCTAGAGCAGTACACGAACAAGCACAGTGAGTGTCGTTCCGATCGACCTTCGTTAACCCTGTCAAATCAGCCCTCACACTTCATTGGCCGATGATGGCCATGTTTTTGCAGATACGCCAATGTCCTTCTAGAACCTCATGGTACATTGCACAAAGACACACCATACCAAATATGAAGTGTATCGGGCTTACGGTTGTGTAGTGATAGCCATTTTCGACCCTCAAGCTTATTATAGCGCCACCTAGTGGCCAAAATCCGCGTATTTTTTCCTGTGACCCCGGAGTGAGCTGATACACATGTGTACCAAACCGCGTTAAGATATCTCTAACCGTTCACGAGTTATAGCCATTTTCCTGGAGATAGTCTACTTCCGGTATTGAATTTTGGCGCCCCTTAGTGACACTGAAGCGAAATTACACATTCTGTTCGATAATTATTTACCTACTCACTCCACAGATTTCTCCTGCGTTGGAACGATTCCGATCGGGCGAAAAACCTAGGACTAGTTCAGTTTGGCTTGAAATGCATATTATGCAAATTAGCGAAAAAATTTGCATACCGGAAATGAAATCGGAGATATACATTTTTTAAGTTTGGAGCCAAGGATTACAATGATACCAAACACTTGAGTGTAGGATGTCCGGTTTAGGAGTTATGAGCCCCAACGCGTCGGGCATTGCTATAGCGCCACCTATGGGCCGATTTGGCTGATTCACTGTATCTGAGTAGCCTGCTAATATACAACCAGTTGACCAAGTGGCAAGTTTCTCCGACTTACGGTTTGTGCTGGGCGACGCGTTTTATGGCGGAAAAATAATAATAATAATAATAATAATAATAATAATAATAATAATAATAAAACAGACAAATACAATAGGTTTTCAGCACTTCGTGCTCGAAACCCTAATAATAAAAATCCATACAAATACAATAGGGTTTCAGCCCTACGGGCTTGAACCCCTAATAATAATAATAAAACAGACAAATACAATAGGTTTTCAGCACTTCGTGCTCGAAACCCTAATAATAATAATAATAAATATAGCTGCAAGCAGCAATTGCCGGGTTTCGAGCTTTAAGGCAACGTCAAAACACCTCACACGTCGCTTACCAGGCGGAGCAGTTACACCCGAACACAGCCACAATGAATGATAAACCACATCGCTCCAGAAAAATGAAAGAGATGGTCAAAAAAAGATCATACAGACTATGTATGCTTACACACAGGTGCACCTACAAGACAAACATGTGATGTCCTTAATGTGACGTTATGAGGATAATTTGTTAACTAGAATTAGTTTTTCAGATTTATAACGTAACATACAATTCGGAAATGGCCGCGTTTAGTTGAACTACAAGGCCATTGAGTCGTGGTATGGTGCAATGGTGCAAACAGACTGCACACGTGTACATAAGACACAAACACAGCAGCGCAGCAGACCGCAAGGACCTACAGTGAACAGCAAACACAGCCGGAAAGAGAATGCTTGTCTTATTTAATGTCTTCCTGAATTGTGTTATGATAACCCCAGGACTAAGCATAAGGCAAAACTAGGCATGTTTGGTATCGTTGGACTCTGCAACAATTCAGGACTCCTGTGAAAAAAGTCCCATGAAAATACGGTGACTCCAGCCAAAGATTTAGGTTTCTAAAATATGCTTCCGAACACTAGGTGTTGGTGCAACAAAACTGCAGGCTCCCTCAGGTCCTAACTGCCATCAGAATTACCAAGTACTGTGTCATTACGCATACGTTTGGCGAAGATACAACCTTAAATACATTAGTTATCAGCAAAAAAACGGCTCTCATTCAGTGAAATCTCTCCGCTCTCTACTCACTTCTAAGTGAAAATAACAAATAAGCACAGGGTGGCGCTACGACAAAATTGTGCATGCAACGTCAGGTCATGACTTTGTTACATCTAGCTAGTATCATGGCTAAACACTTCAGTTAAGTGAAAAAACTGTTGTAAGACCATTGGGCTCGCTCAATGTCAACGGTTTTGTTCAATTTTGAGGCCAACGAGTGGTGCAGGCATATTATTTTTTGGGTATTGCCTCAGACTCTGCTCAGACATCAGTGTATCAAATCTGGTGAAAAAATGTCATTTCGTTGCGGAGGTATAACCATTTATGTGTAAAAACGACAAATTTTGGGGTAATTTTTCGTTTTTTTTAATTTTCAGCCATTTCTGATGAAAATTTTAACATAACGCCAATAGACTTTTTTGTTCAGAAGGTAATGCAATGTTCTTCCTATGGTTGTTTCGAGTCGATTGGAATAACCCTCGCGGAGTTATTCGCACGTGTTTTTTAAGCGCTATTTTCCTGTGCAGAACTAACTGTAAGGCGAAACCTGGCATGCTTGGTATCGTAGGACTCGGAAACAATTCAGGATGCTAAAAAAATAACTCCCATGAAAATCTCTTGACCACAGATAAAGTTATAGGCGTGAAAGTTGCAACCATTGCATAATCACAGTATTTAGTGCTATTTTCCCCGTTATAGCGCCATCTAGTGTCCAATCGGCGAGCTTTTTATATCACGACCTTAGACCGATGGCCTACACATATGATTCAAGCCCCATGATGATATCTCAAACGCCTCTCGAGTTATGGCCGTTTAAATGTTTTAAGCTCCGCCCAGTTAGGTTTTTGGCCACTCCTTGCGTGTTTGAATACAAATTTCAACTTTTTTTCGATAATTATTCATATTCCCACTCCACAGAATCAATCAGCTTTCGTTAGGTTCAGATCGGATGAAAAACCTAGGACTAGTTCGCAAAAGTAGGTTTGAACGTTATCGCCAATAACTAACGAACCGTTTGATTGACAGCAACGCTTCAAGAGGCAAAGTTTTTCGTCATGAACCGATCTATCATATGATGTCATGTTTGTGTGTGTATGTCAAACGTCACGTGATACAGGCACCGAAATACGGTATTACGCCCCCTAGTGGCCAAATGACACCATAATTCTTACAGACCTTCTGGAGCAGTACACGAACAAGCACAGTGAGTGTCGTTCCGATCGACCTTCGTTAACCCTGTCAAATCAGCCCTCACACTTCATTGGCCGATGACGGCCATGTTTTTGCAGATACGCCAATGTCCTTCTAGACCCTCATGGTACATTGCACAAAGACACACCATACCAAATATGACGTGTATCGGGCTTACGGTTGTGTAGTGATAGCCATTTTCGACCCTCAAGCTTATTATAGCGCCACCTACTGGCCAAAATCCGCGTATTTTTTCCTGTGACCCCGGAGTGAGCTGATACACATGTGTACCAAACCGCGTTAAGATATCTCTAACCGTTCACGAGTTATAGCCATTTTCCTGGAGATAGTCTACTTCCGGTATTGAATTTTGGCGCCCCTTAGTGACACTGAAGCGAAATTACACATTCTGTTCGATAATTATTTACCTACTCACTCCACAGATTTCTCCTGCGTTGGAACGATTCCGATCGGGCGAAAAACCTAGGACTAGTTCAGTTTGGATTGAAATGCATATTATGCAAATTAGCGAAAAAATTTGCATACCGGAAATGAAATCGGAGATATACATTTTTTAAGTTTGGAGCCAGGGATTACAATAATACCAAACACTTGAGTGTAGGATTTCCGGTTTAGGAGTTATGAGCCCCAACGCGTCGGGCATTGCTATAGCGCCACCTATGGGCCGATTTGGCTGATTCACTGTATCTGAGTAGCCTGCTAATATACAACCAGTTGACCAAGTGGCAAGTTTCTACGACTTATGGTTTGTGCTGGGCGAGGCGTTTTATGGCGGAAAAATAATAATAATAATAATAATAATAATAATTAAAGCTGCAAGCAGCGTTTACCGGGTTTCGAGCATTAAAGCACATACAACATGTCAGATGTCGTCGACCAGGCTGATACACCACATCGCATCCAGAAAAACGTAAGAGATGGTCAGAAACGGTTCAGACAGACTATGTAGCTTACACACAGGTGCACCTATAGGACAAACATGTCACATCCTTAATGTTAAGTCAATCTGATAATTTGTTAACGAGAATTAGTTTTTCAGATTTATACCGTAAAATACAATTCAGAAATGGCCGTGTTTAGTTGAATTACAAGGCCATTGAGTCGGGTTCAAGCGATTTGGGACCTTAAGACCTTTAAGGGCATGCCTGTGTAGTTTTGCTGAATTGTACAAAATAAATTATAAAAAATAAGCTACCTCACACACCTGTTCAAAGTCATCAGCAAAAAAGGTGCTATCATTCAGTGAAATGTCTCCCTCTCTTCTCACGAAGCATTGACAAATAGAACACTGAATGAAATGTTTGTGGTGCTTACAGTGGCAAAACTTGGGTCACAAAATGTTAAAATAGTGTAAAAAAGTCAAACGAGCCGAACCCCATATCTCTACGATGTTCTGATACAAAGATACAGCTCTTGCTAAATGGTTGCTAGGGTATTCTGATTGGTTGGGAGTGAATTGCAATCCACCAATGGTTATACTCAAAGCCATGAAAGGCATAATCCACGATGACTCATGATTTTAGATATAAGGTTGCAGTATTTTTAAGTCAAAATAACAAATAACCACTAGGTGGCGCTATGAAAAACTTGTGCATGCAACGTCATGAATGTGTTACATCTAGCTAGTATCATGGCTGTACACTTAAGTTTAGTGAAAAAAACTGTTGTATGACCATTGTGCTAGCTCAACGTCAAAGGTTTTGTTCAATTATAAGGCCAACTAGTGGTGCAGGCATACCATTTTTTTTGTATTGCCTCAGACTCTGCTCAGACATCAGCGTATCAAATCTGGTAAAAAAATATTATTTCGTTGCGGAGTTATAACCATTTATGTGTAAAAAACACAAAATTTGGAGTAAATTTTTCGTTTTTTGCAATTTTCGGCCATTTCTGATGGAAATTTTAACATAATGCCAATAGAACTTTTTGTTCAGAAGGTAATACAATATTCTTCCTATGGTTGTTTCGAGTCGATCGGATGAACCCTCGCGGAGTTATTCGCGCATGTTTTTTAAGCGCTATTTTCCTGTGCAGAACCAACCGTAAAGCAAAACCTGGCATGCTTGGTATCGTTGGACTCGGCAACAATTCAGGACTCCAAGGAAAAACGTTGCATGAAAATACGTTAATCTCAGCCTAAGTTATAAGCATTATTCGATTCGTATGACCACTAGGTGGCGCTGTGACGAAACGATGCATGAAACCTCAGGCCATGACTCTCATCACAAGTACCAAGTGTCGTGTTGATACTTCATTCCTGTCCCCAGTTATAGCCAATAATGTTCTAGTGCCTGCCCACAATTCAGACGTTTGGGCGTGGCATGTTGACCCTGAGTCGAAAGTTCAACTTTTTTTTGATAATTATTGATATTCAAACTCCAAGGAACATTTTAGCACTGGAATGATTCCGATCGGGCGAAAAACCTAGGACTAGTTCGTTTTTATTTTTTTCGACAAAATCGAAAATAGAGGAAAATTTTTCATGACGGAAATGAAAACGGAGATATACATTTTTTAAGTTTGGAGCCAGGGATTACAATGATATCAAACACTTGAGTGTATGATGGCCGGTTTAGGAGTAATGAGCCCAAACGCGTCGGGCATTGCTATAGCGCCACCTATGGGCCGATTTGGCTGGTTCACTGTATCTGAGTAGCCTGCTAATATACAACCAGTTGACCAAGTGGCAAGTTTCTACGACTTACGGTTTGTGCTGGGCGACGCGTTTTAGGGCGGAAAAATAATAATAATTAAAGCTGCAAGCAGCGTTTACCGGGTTTCGAGCATTAAAGCACATACAACATGTCAGATGTCGTCGACCAGGCTGATACACCACATCGCATCCAGAAAACGTAAGAGATGGTCAGAAACGGTTCAGACAGACTATGTAGCTTACACACAGGTGCACCTATAGGACAAACATGTCACATCCTTAATGTTAAGTCATTCTGATAATTTGTTAACGAGAATTAGTTTTTCAGATTTATACCGTAAAATACAATTCAGAAATGGCCGTGTTTAGTTGAATTACAAGGCCATTGAGTCGGGTTCAAGCGATTTGGGACCTTAAGACCTTTAAGGGCATGCCTGTGTAGTTTTGCTGAATTGTACAAAATGAATTATAAAAAATAAGCTACCTCACACACCTGTTCAAAGTCATCAGCAAAAAAGGTGCTATCATTCAGTGAAATGTCTCCCTCTCTTCTCACGAAGCATTGACAAATAGAACACTGAAGGAAATGTTTGTGGTGCTTACAGTGGCAAAACTTGGGTCACAAAATGTTAAAATAGTGTAAAAAAGTCAAACGAGCCGAACCCCATATCTCTACGATGTTCTGATACAAAGATACAGCTCTTGCTAAATGGTTGCTAGGGTATTCTGATTGGTTGGGAGTGAATTGCAATCCACCAATGGTTATACTCAAAGCCATGAAAGGCATAATCCACGATGACTCATGATTTTAGATATAAGGTTGCAGTATTTTTAAGTCAAAATAACAAATAACCACTAGGTGGCGCTATGAAAAACTTGTGCATGCAACGTCATGAATGTGTTACATCTAGCTAGTATCATGGCTATACACTTAAGTTTAGTGAAAAAAACTGTTGTATGACCATTGTGCTAGCTCAACGTCAAAGGTTTTGTTCAATTATAAGGCCAACTAGTGGTGCAGGCATACCATTTTTTTTGTATTGCCTCAGACTCTGCTCAGACATCAGCGTATCAAATCTGGTAAAAAAATATCATTTCGTTGCGGAGTTATAACCATTTATGTGTAAAAACACAAAATTTGGAGTAAATTTTTCGTTTTTTGCAATTTTCGGCCATTTCTGATGGAAATTTTAACATAATGCCAATAGAACTTTTTGTTCAGAAGGTAATACAATATTCTTCCTATGGTTGTTTCGAGTCGATCGGATGAACCCTCGCGGAGTTATTCGCGCATGTTTTTTAAGCGCTATTTTCCTGTGCAGAACCAACCGTAAAGCAAAACCTGGCATGCTTGGTATCGTTGGACTCGGCAACAATTCAGGACTCCAAGGAAAAACGTTGCATGAAAATACGTTAATCTCAGCCTAAGTTATAAGCATTATTCGATTCGTATGACCACTAGGTGGCGCTGTGACGAAACGATGCATGAAACCTCAGGCCATGACTCTCATCACAAGTACCAAGTGTCGTGTTGATACTTCATTCCTGTCCCCAGTTATAGCCAATAATGTTCTAGTGCCTGCCCACAATTCAGACGTTTGGGCGTGGCATGTTGACCCTGAGTCGAAAGTTCAACTTTTTTTTGATAATTATTGATATTCAAACTCCAAGGAACATTTTAGCACTGGAATGATTCCGATCGGGCGAAAAACCTAGGACTAGTTCGTTTTTATTTTTTTCGACAAAATCGAAAATAGCGGAAAATTTTTCATGACGGAAATGAAATCGGAGATATACATTTTTTAAGTTTGGAGCCAGGGATTACAATGATACCAAACACTTGAGTGTAGGATGTCCGGTTTAGGAGTTATGAGCCCCAACGCGTCGGGCATTGCTATAGCGCCACCTATGGGCCGATTTGGCTGATTCACTGTATCTGAGTAGCCTGCTAATATACAACCAGTTGACCAAGTGGCAAGTTTCTACGACTTACGGTTTGTGCTGGGCGACGCGTTTTATGGCGGAAAAATAATAATAATAATAATAATAAAACAGACAAATACAATAGGTTTTCAGCACTTCGTGCTCGAAACCCTAATAATAATAATAAAACAGACAAATACAATAGGTTTTCAGCACTTCGTGCTCGAAACCCTAATAAAACAGACAAATACAATAGGTTTTTAAGCACTTCGTGCTCAAAACCCTAATTAAAGCTGCAAGCAGCATTTACCGGGTTTCGAGCATTAAAGCACGTCAGAGACGTCAGACGTCGTCGACCAGGCTGATACACCACATCGCATGCAGAAAAACGAAAGAGATGGTCAGAAACGGTTCATACAGACTATGTATGCTTACACACAGGTGCACCTATAGGACAAATATGTCACATCCTTAATGTTAAGTCATTCCGATAATTTGTTAACGAGAATTAGTTTTTCAGATTTATACCGTAACATACAATTCAGAAATGGCCGTGTTTAGTTGAACTACAAGGCCATTGAGTCGTGGTATGGTGCAATGGTGTAAACAGACTGCAGACGTGCACATAAGGCACACACACAGCAGTGCAGCAAACCACAAGGACCTACAGTGGACAGCAAACACAGCTGGAAAGATAATGCTTGACTTATTTAATGTCCTCCTTAATTGTGTTCTGATAACTCCAGGACTAAGCATAAGGCAAAACCTGGCATGTTTGGTATCGTTGGACTCTGCAACAATTCAGGACTCCTGTGAAAAAAGTCCCATGAAAATACGGTGACTGCAGCCAAAGATTTAGGTTTCTAAAATATGCTTCCGACCACTAGGTGTTGGTGCAACAAAACTGCAGGCTCCCTCAGGTCCTGACTGCCATCAGAATGACCAAGTACTGTGTCATTACGCATACGTTTGGCGAAGATACAACCTTAAATACATTAGCTATCAGCAAAAAAACAGCTCTCATTCAGTGAAATTTCTCTGCTCTCTACTCACTTTTAAGTGAAAATAACAAATAACCACAGGGTGGCACTACGACAAAAATGTGCATGCAACGTCAGGTCATGACTTTGTTACATCTAGCTAGTATCATGGCTGAACACTTTAGTTTAGTGAAAAAAACAGTTGTAAGACCATTGGGCTCACTCAATGTCAAAGGTTTTGTTCAATTTTGAGGCCAACTAGTGGTGCAGGCATATTATTTTTTGGGTATTGCCTCAGACTCTGCTCAGACATCAGTGTATCAAATCTGGTGAAAAAATGTCATTTCGTTGCGGAGGTATAACCATTTATGTGTAAAAACGACAAATTTTGGGGTAATTTTTCGTTTTTTGTAATTTTCTGCCATTTCTGATGAAAATTTTAACATAACGCCAATAGACTTTTTTGTTCAGAAGGTAATGCAATGTTCTTCCTATGGTCGTTTCGAGTCGATCGGAATAACCCTCGCGGAGTTATTCGCACGTGTTTTTTAAGCGCTATTTTCCTGTGCAGAACTAACTGTAAGGCGAAACCTGGCATGCTTGGTATCGTAGGACTCGGAAACAATTCAGGATGCTAAAAAACACAACTCCCATGAAAATCTCTTGACCACAGATAAAGTTATAGGCGTGAAAGTTGGAACCATTGCATAATCACAGTATTAAGTGCCATTTTCCCCGTTATAGCGCCATCTAGTGTCCGATCGGCGAGATTTTTATATCACGACCTTAGACCGATGGCCTACACATATGATTCAAGCCCCATGATGATATCTCAAACCGTTCTCGAGTTATGGCCGTTTAAATGTTCTAAGCTCCGCCCAGTTCGGTTTTTGGCCACTCCTCCCGTGTATGAATACAAATTTCAACTTTTTTTCGATAATTATTCATGTTCACACTCCACAGAGTCAATCAGCCTTGGTTAGGTTCAGATCGGACGAAAAACCTAGGACTAGTTCGCAAAAGTAGGTTTGAACGTTATCGCCAATAACTAACGAACCGTTTGATTGACAGCAACGCTTCAAGAGGCAAAGTTTTTCGTCATGAACCGATCTATCATATGATGTCATGTTTGTGTGTGTATGTCAAACGTCACGTGATACAGGCACCGAAAAACGGTATTACGCCCCCTAGTGGCCAAATTACACCATAATTCTTACAGACCTTCTGGAGCAGTACACGAACAAGCACAGTGAGTGTCGTTCCGATCGACCTTCGTTAACCCTGTCAAATCAGCCCTCACACTTCATTGGCCAATGACGGCCATGTTTTTGCAGATACGCCAATGTCCTTCTATACCCTCATGGTACATTGCACAAAGACACACTATACCAAATATGAAGTGTATCGGGCTTACGGTTGTGTAGTGATAGCCATTTTCGACCTCAAGCTTATTATAGCGCCACCTAGTGGCCAAAATCCGCGTATTTTTTCCTGTGACCCCGGAGTGAGCTGATACACATGTGTACCAAACCGTGTTAAGATATCTCTAACCGTTCACGAGTTATAGCCATTTTCCTGGAGATAGTCTACTTCCGGTATTGAATTTTGGCGCCCCTTAGTGACACTGAAGCGAAATTACACATTCTGTTCGATAATTATTTACCTACTCACTCCACAGATTTCTCCTGCGTTGGAACGATTCCGATCGGGCGAAAAACCTAGGACTAGTTCATTTTGGCTTGAAATGCATATTATGCAAATTAGCGAAAAAATTTGCATACCGGAAATGAAATCGGAGATATACATTTTTTAAGTTTGGAGCCAGGGATTACAATGATACCAAACACTTGAGTGTAGGATGTCCGGTTTAGGAGTTATGAGCCCCAACGCGTCGGGCATTGCTATAGCGCCACCTATGGGCCGATTTGGCTGATTCACTGTATCTGAGTAGCCTGCTAATATACAACCAGCTGACCAAGTGGCAAGTTTCTACGACTTACGGTTTGTGCTGGGCGACGCGTTTTATGGCGGAAAAATAATAATAATAATAATAATTAAAGCTGCAAGCAGCGTTTACCGGGTTTCGAGCATTAAAGCACATACAACATGTCAGATGTCGTCGACCAGGCTGATACACCACATCGCATCCAGAAAAACGTAAGAGATGGTCAGAAACGGTTCAGACAGACTATGTAGCTTACACACAGGTGCACCTATAGGACAAACATGTCACATCCTTAATGTTAAGTCATTCTGATAATTTGTTAACGAGAATTAGTTTTTCAGATTTATACCGTAAAATACAATTCAGAAATGGCCGTGTTTAGTTGAATTACAAGGCCATTGAGTCGGGTTCAAGCGATTTGGGACCTTAAGACCTTTAAGGGCATGCCTGTGTAGTTTTGCTGAATTGTACAAAATAAATTATAAAAAATAAGCTACCTCACACACCTGTTCAAAGTCATCAGCAAAAAAGGTGCTATCATTCAGTGAAATGTCTCCCTCTCTTCTCACGAAGCATTGACAAATAGAACACTGAAGGAAATGTTTGTGGTGCTTACAGTGGCAAAACTTGGGTCACAAAATGTTAAAATAGTGTAAAAAAGTCAAACGAGCCGAACCCCATATCTCTACGATGTTCTGATACAAAGATACAGCTCTTGCTAAATGGTTGCTAGGGTATTCTGATTGGTTGCTAGGGAGTGAATTGCAATCCACCAATGATTATACTCAAAGCCATGAAAGGCATAATCCACGATGACACTGATTTTAGATATAAGGTTGCAGTATTTTTAAGTCAAAATAACAAATAACCACTAGGTGGCGCTATGAAAAACTTGTGCATGCAACGTCATGAATTAGTTACATCTAGCTAGTATCATGGCTATACACTTAAGTTTAGTGAAAAAAACTGTTGTATGACCATTGTGCTAGCTCAACGTCAAAGGTTTTGTTCAATTATGAGGCCAACTAGTGGTGCAGGCATACCATTTTTTTTGTATTGCCTCAGACTCTGCTCAGACATCAGCGTATCAAATCTGGTAAAAAAAAATCATTTCGTTGCGGAGTTATAACCATTTATGTGTAAAAAACACAAAATTTGGAGTAAATCTTTCGTTTTTTGCAATTTTCGGCCATTTCTGATGGAAATTTTAACATAATGCCAATAGAACTTTTTGTTCAGAAGGTAATACAATATTCTTCCTATGGTTGTTTCGAGTCGATCGGATGAACCCTCGCGGAGTTATTCGCGCATGTTTTTCAAGCGCTATTTTCCTGTGCAGAACCAACCGTAAAGCAAAACCTGGCATGCTTGGTATCATTGGACTCGGCAACAATTCAGGAGTCCAAGGAAAAACGTCGCATGAAAATACGTTAAACTCAGCCTAAGTTATAAGCATTATTCGATTCGTATGACCACTAGGTGGCGCTGTGACGAAACGATGCATGAAACCTCAGGCCATGACTCTCATCACAAGTACCAAGTGTCGTGTTGATACTTCATTCCTGTCCCCAGTTATAGCCAATAATGTTCTAGTGCCTGCCCACAATTCAGACGTGTGGGCGTGGCATGTTGACCGTGAGTCGAAAGTTCAACTTTTTTTTGATAATTATTGATATTCAAACTCCAAGGAACATTTTAGCACTGGAATGATTCCGATCGGGCGAAAAACCTAGGACTAGTTCGTTTTTATTTTTTTCGACAAAATCGAAAATAGCGGAAAATTTTTCATGACGGAAATGAAATCGGAGATATACAATTTTTAAGTTTGGAGCCAGGGATTACAATGATACCAAACACTTGAGTGTAGGATGTCCGGTTTAGGAGTTATGAGCCCCAACGCGTCGGGCATTGCTATAGCGCCACCTATGGGACGATTTGGCTGATTCACTGTATCTGAGTAGCCTGCTAATATACAACCAGTTGACCAAGTGGCAAGTTTCTACGACTTACGGTTTGTGCTGGGCGACGCGTTTTATGGCGGAAAAATAATAATAATAATAATAATAATAATAATAATAATAATAAAACAGACAAATACAATAGGTTTTCAGCACTTCGTGCTCGAAACCCTAATTAAAGCTGCAAGCAGCGTTTACCGGGTTTCGAGCATTAAAGCACATACAACATGTCAGATGTCGTCGACCAGGCTGATACACCACATCGCATCCAGAAAAACGTAAGAGATGGTCAGAAACGGTTCAGACAGACTATGTAGCTTACACACAGGTGCACCTATAGGACAAACATGTCACATCCTTAATGTTAAGTCATTCTGATAATTTGTTAACGAGAATTAGTTTTTCAGATTTATACCGTAAAATACAATTCAGAAATGGCCGTGTTTAGTTGAATTACAAGGCCATTGAGTCGGGTTCAAGCGATTTGGGACCTTAAGACCTTTAAGGGCATGCCTGTGTAGTTTTGCTGAATTGTACAAAATAAATTATAAAAAATAAGCTACCTCACACACCTGTTCAAAGTCATCAGCAAAAAAGGTGCTATCATTCAGTGAAATGTCTCCCTCTCTTCTCACGAAGCATTGACAAATAGAACACTGAAGGAAATGTTTGTGGTGCTTACAGTGGCAAAACTTGGGTCACAAAATGTTAAAATAGTGTAAAAAAGTCAAACGAGCCGAACCCCATATCTCTACGATGTTCTGATACAAAGATACAGCTCTTGCTAAATGGTTGCTAGGGTATTCTGATTGGTTGCTAGGGAGTGAATTGCAATCCACCAATGATTATACTCAAAGCCATGAAAGGCATAATCCACGATGACTCATGATTTTAGATATAAGGTTGCAGTATTTTTAAGTCAAAATAACAAATAACCACTAGGTGGCGCTATGAAAAACTTGTGCATGCAACGTCATGAATGTGTTACATCTACCTAGTATCATGGCTATACACTTAAGTTTAGTGAAAAAAACTGTTGTATGACCATTGTGCTAGCTCAACGTCAAAGGTTTTGTTCAATTATGAGGCCAACTAGTGGTGCAGGCATACCATTTTTTTTGTATTGCCTCAGACTCTGCTCAGACATCAGCGTATCAAATCTGGTAAAAAAAAATCATTTCGTTGCGGAGTTATAACCATTTATGTGTAAAAAACACAAAATTTGGAGTAAATTTTTCGTTTTTTGCAATTTTCGGCCATTTCTGATGGAAATTTTAACATAATGCCAATAGAACTTTTTGTTCAGAAGGTAATACAATATTCTTCCTATGGTTGTTTCGAGTCGATCGGATGAACCCTCGCGGAGTTATTCGCGCATGTTTTTTAAGTGCTATTTTCCTGTGCAGAACCAACCGTAAAGCAAAACCTGGCATGCTTGGTATCATTGGACTCGGCAACAATTCAGGAGTCCAAGGAAAAACGTCGCATGAAAATACGTTAAACTCAGCCTAAGTTATAAGCATTATTCGATTCGTATGACCACTAGGTGGCGCTGTGACGAAACGATGCATGAAACCTCAGGCCATGACTCTCATCACAAGTACCAAGTGTCGTGTTGATACTTCATTCCTGTCCCCAGTTATAGCCAATAATGTTCTAGTGCCTGCCCACAATTCAGACGTGTGGGCGTGGCATGTTGACCGTGAGTCGAAAGTTCAACTTTTTTTTGATAATTATTGATATTCAAACTCCAAGGAACATTTTAGCACTGGAATGATTCCGATCGGGCGAAAAACCTAGGACTAGTTCGTTTTTATTTTTTTCGACAAAATCGAAAATAGCGGAAAATTTTTCATGACGGAAATGAAATCGGAGATATACATTTTTTAAGTTTGGAGCCAGGGATTACAATGATACCAAACACTTGAGTGTAGGATGTCCGGTTTAGGAGTTATGAGCCCCAACGCGTCGGGCATTGCTATAGCGCCACCTATGGGCCGATTTGGCTGATTCACTGTATCTGAGTAGCCTGCTAATATACAACCAGTTGACCAAGTGGCAAGTTTCTACGACTTACGGATTGTGCTGGGCGACGCGTTTTATGGCGGAAAAATAATAATAATAATAATAATAATTAAAGCTGCAAGCAGCGTTTACCGGGTTTCGAGCATTAAAGCACATACAACATGTCAGATGTCGTCGACCAGGCTGATACACCACATCGCATCCAGAAAAACGTAAGAGATGGTCAGAAACGGTTCAGACAGACTATGTAGCTTACACACAGGTGCACCTATAGGACAAACATGTCACATCCTTAATGTTAAGTCAATCTGATAATTTGTTAACGAGAATTAGTTTTTCAGATTTATACCGTAAAATACAATTCAGAAATGGCCGTGTTTAGTTGAATTACAAGGCCATTGAGTCGGGTTCAAGCGATTTGGGACCTTAAGACCTTTAAGGGCATGCCTGTGTAGTTTTGCTGAATTGTACAAAATAAATTATAAAAAATAAGCTACCTCACACACCTGTTCAAAGTCATCAGCAAAAAAGGTGCTATCATTCAGTGAAATGTCTCCCTCTCTTCTCACGAAGCATTGACAAATAGAACACTGAAGGAAATGTTTGTGGTGCTTACAGTGGCAAAACTGAATGTTAAAATAGTGTAAAAAAGTCAAACGAGCCGAACCCCATATCTCTACGATGTTCTGATACAAAGATACAGCTCTTGCTAAATGGTTGCTAGGGTATTCTGATTGGTTGGGAGTGAATTGCAATCCACCAATGATTATACTCAAAGCCATGAAAGGCATAATCCACGATGACTCATGATTTTAGATATAAGGTTGCAGTATTTTTAAGTCAAAATAACAAATAACCACTAGGTGGCGCTATGAAAAACTTGTGCATGCAACGTCATGAATTAGTTACATCTAGCTAGTATCATGGCTATACACTTAAGTTTAGTGAAAAAACTGTTGTATGACCATTGTGCTAGCTCAACGTCAAAGGTTTTGTTCAATTATGAGGCCAACTAGTGGTGCAGGCATACCATTTTTTTTGTATTGCCTCAGACTCTGCTCAGACATCAGCGTATCAAATCTGGTAAAAAAATATCATTTTGTTGCGGAGTTATAACCATTTATGTGTAAAAAACACAAAATTTGGAGTAAATTTTTCGTTTTTTGCAATTTTCGGCCATTTCTGATGGAAATTTTAACATAATGCCAATAGAACTTTTTGTTCAGAAGGTAATACAATATTCTTCCTATGGTTGTTTCGAGTCGATCGGAGGAACCCTCGCGGAGTTATTCGCGCATGTTTTTTAAGCGCTATTTTCCTGTGCAGAACCAACCGTAAAGCAAAACCTGGCATGCTTGGTATCATTGGACTCGGCAACAATTCAGGACTCCAAGGAAAAACGTCGCATGAAAATACGTTAAACTCAGCCGAAGTTATAAGCATTATTCGATTCGTATGACCACTAGGTGGCGCTGTGACGAAACGATGCATGAAACCTCAGGCCATGACTCTCATCACAAGTACCAAGTGTCGTGTTGATACTTCATTCCTGTCCCCAGTTATAGCCAATAATGTTCTAGTGCCTGCCCACAATTCAGACGTGTGGGCGTGGCATGTTGACCGTGAGTCGAAAGTTCAACTTTTTTTTGATAATTATTGATATTCAAACTCCAAGGAACATTTTAGCACTGGAATGATTCCGATCGGGCGAAAAACCTAGGACTAGTTCGTTTTTATTTTTTTCGACAAAATCGAAAATAGCGAAAAAATTTGCATACCGGAAATGAAATCGGAGATATACAATTTTTAAGTTTGGAGCCAGGGATTACAATGATACCAAACACTTGAGTGTAGGATGTCAGGTTTAGGAGTTATGAGCCCCAACGCGTCGGGCATTGCTATAGCGCCACCTATGGGCCGATTTGGCTGATTCACTGTATCTGAGTAGCCTGCTAATATACAACCAGTTGACCAAGTGGCAAGTTTCTACGACTTACGGTTTGTGCTGGGCGACGCGTTTTATGGCGGAAAAATAATAATAAATATAGCTGCAAGCAGCAATTGCCGGGTTTCGAGCTTTAAGGCAACGTCAAAAACCTCACACGTCGCTTACCAGGCGGAGCAGTTACACCAGAACACAGCCACAATGAACGATAGACCACCTCGCTCCAGAAAAATGATAGAGATGGTCAAAAAAAGATCATACAGACTATGTATGCTTACACACAGGTGCACCTACAAGACAAACATGTGATGTCCTTAATGTGACGTTATGAGGATAATTTGTTAACTAGAATTAGTTTTTCAGATTTATAATGTAACATACAATTCAGAAATGGCCGTGTTTAGTTGAACTACAAGGCCATTGAGTCGTGGTATGGTGCAATGGTGCAAACAGACTGCACACGTGTACATAAGACAGAAACACAGCAGCGCAGCAGACCGCAAGGACCTACAGTGAACAGTAACCCCAGGACTAAGCATAAGGCAAAACTGGGCATGTTTGGTATCGTTGGACTCTACAACAATTCAGGACTCCTGTGAAAAAAGTCCCATAAAAATATGGTGACTGCAGCCAAAGTTGTAGGCGTGTAAAATATGCTTCCGAAACTGAAGGCTCCCTCAGGTCCTGACTGCCATCAGAATTACCAAGTACCATGTCATTATGCATACGTTTGGTGAAGATACAACCTTAAATACATTAGTTATCAGCAAAAAAACGGCTCTCATTCAGTGAAATCTCTCCATATAACCATTTATGTTTAAAAAACGACAAATTTTGAGGTAATTTTTCGTTTTTTGCAATTTTCGGCCATTTCTATTGGAAATTTTAACATAACGCCAATAGACTTTTTTGTTCAGAAGGTAATGCAATGTTCTTCCTATGGTCGTTTCGAGTCGATCGGAATAACCCTCGCGGAGTTATTCGCGTGTGTTTTTTAAGCGCTATTTTCCTGTGCAGAACTAACTGTAAGGCGAAATCTGGCATGCTTGGTATCGTAGGACTCGGAAACAATTCAGGATGCTAAAAAACTAACTCCCATGAAAATCTCTTGACCACAGATAAAGTTATAGGCGTGAAAGTTGCAACCATTGCATAATCACAGTATTTGGTGCTATTTTCCCCGTTATAGCGCCATCTAGTGTCCAATCGGGGAGCTTTTTATATCACGACCTTAGACCGATGGCCTACACATATGATTCAAGCCCCATGATGATATCTCAAACGCCTCTCGAGTTATGGCCGTTTAAATGTTTTAAGCTCCGCCCAGTTCGGTTTTTGGCCACTCCTTGCGTGTTTGAATACAAATTTCAACTTTTTTTCGATAATTATTCATATTCCCACTCCACAGAATCAATCAGCTTTCGTTAGGTTCAGATCGGATGAAAAACCTGGGACTAGTTCGCAAAAGTAGGTTTGAACGTTATCGCCAATAACTAACAAACCGTTTGATTGACAGCAACGCTTCAAGAGGCAAAGATTTTCGTCATGAACCGATCTATCATATGATGTCATGTTTGTGTGTGTATGTCAAACGTCACGTGATACAGGCACCGAAATACGGTATTACGCCCCCTAGTGGCCAAATGACACCATAATTCTTACAGACCTTCTGGAGCAGTACACGAACAAGCACAGTGAATGTCGTTCCGATCGACCTTCGTTAACCCTGTCAAATCAGCCCTCACACTTCATTGGCCGATGACGGCCATGTTTTAGCAGATACGCCAATGTCCTTCTAGACCCTCATGGTACATTGCACAAAGACACACCATACCAAATATGAAGTGTATCGGGCTTACGGTTGTGTAGTGATAGCCATTTTCGACCTCAAGCTTATTATAGCGCCACCTAGTGGCCAAAATCCGCGTATTTTTTCATGTGACCCGGGAGTGAGCTGATACACATGTGTACCAAACCGCGTTAAGATATCTCTAACCGTTCACGAGTTATAGCCATTTTCCTGGAGATAGTCTACTTCCGGGATTGAATTTAGGCGCCCCTTAGTGACACTGAAGCGAAATTACACATTCTGTTCGATAATTATTCACCTACTCACTCCACAGATTTCTCCTGCGTTGGAACGATTCCGATCGGGCGAAAAACCTAGGACAAGTTCATTTTGGCTTGAAATGCATATTATGCAAATTAGCGAAAAAATTTGCATACCGGAAATGAAATCGGAGATATACATTTTTTAAGTTTGGAGCCAGGGATTACAATGATACCAAACACTTGAGTGTAGGATGTCCGGTTTAGGAGTTATGAGCCCCAACGCGTCGGGCATTGCTATAGCGCCACCTATGGGCCGATTTGGCTGATTCACTGTATCTGAGTAGCCTGCTAATATACAACCAGTTGACCAAGTGGCAAGTTTCTACGACTTACGGTTTGTGCTGGGCGACGCGTTTTATGGCGGAAAAATAATAATAATAATAATAATAATAAAACAGACAAATACAATAGGTTTTCAGCACTTCGTGCTCGAAACCCTAATTAAAGCTGCAAGCAGCGTTTACCGGGTTTCGAGCATTAAAGCACATACAACATGTCAGATGTCGTCGACCAGGCTGATACACCACATCGCATCCAGAAAAACGTAAGAGATGGTCAGAAACGGTTCAGACAGACTATGTAGCTTACACACAGGTGCACCTATAGGACAAACATGTCACATCCTTAATGTTAAGTCATTCTGATAATTTGTTAACGAGAATTAGTTTTTCAGATTTATACCGTAAAATACAATTCAGAAATGGCCGTGTTTAGTTGAATTACAAGGCCATTGAGTCGGGTTCAAGCGATTTGGGACCTTAAGACCTTTCAGGGCATGCCTGTGTAGTTTTGCTGAATTGTACAAAATAAATTATAAAAAATAAGCTACCTCACACACCTGTTCAAAGTCATCAGCAAAAAAGGTGCTATCATTCAGTGAAATGTCTCCCTCTCTTCTCACGAAGCATTGACAAATAGAACACTGAAGGAAATGTTTGTGGTGCTTACAGTGGCAAAACTTGGGTCACAAAATGTTAAAATAGTGTAAAAAAGTCAAACGAGCCGAACCCCATATCTCTACGATGTTCTGATACAAAGATACAGCTCTTGCTAAATGGTTGCTAGGGTATTCTGATTGGTTGCTAGGGAGTGAATTGCAATCCACCAATGATTATACTCAAAGTCATGAAAGGCATAATCCACGATGACTCATGATTTTAGATATAAGGTTGCAGTATTTTTAAGTCAAAATAACAAATAACCACTAGGTGGCGCTATGAAAAACTTGTGCATGCAACGTCATGAATGTGTTACATCTAGCTAGTATCATGGCTATACACTTAAGTTTAGTGAAAAAAACTGTTGTATGACCATTGTGCTAGCTCAACGTCAAAGGTTTTGTTCAATTATGAGGCCAACTAGTGGTGCAGGCATACCATTTTTTTTGTATTGCCTCAGACTTTGCTCAGACATCAGCGTATCAAATCTGGTAAAAAAATATCATTTCGTTGCGGAGTTATAACCATTTATGTGTAAAAAACACAAAATTTGGAGTACATTTTTCGTTTTTTGCAATTTTCGGCCATTTCTGATGGAAATTTTAACATAATGCCAATAGAACTTTTTGTTCAGAAGGTAATACAATATTCTTCCTATGGTCGTTTCGAGTCGATCGGAGGAACCCTCGCGGAGTTATTCGCGCATGTTTTTTAAGCGCTATTTTCCTGTGCAGAACCAACCGTAAAGCAAAACCTGGCATGCTTGGTATCATTGGACTCGGCAACAATTCAGGACTCCAAGGAAAAACGTCGCATGAAAATACGTTAAACTCAGCCGAAGTTATAAGCATTATTCGATTCGTATGACCACTAGGTGGCGCTGTGACGAAACGATGCATGAAACCTCAGGCCATGACTCTCATCACAAGTACCAAGTGTCGTGTTGATACTTCATTCCTGTCCCCAGTTATAGCCAATAATGTTCTAGTGCCTGCCCACAATTCAGACGTGTGGGCGTGGCATGTTGACCGTGAGTCGAAAGTTCAACTTTTTTTTGATAATTATTGATATTCAAACTCCAAGGAACATTTTAGCACTGGAATGATTCCGATCGGGCGAAAAACCTAGGACTAGTTCGTTTTTATTTTTTTCGACAAAATCGAAAATAGCGGAAAATTTTTCATGACGGAAATGAAAACGGAGATATACATTTTTTAAGTTTGGAGCCAGGGATTACAATGATATCAAACACTTGAGTGTATGATGGCCGGTTTAGGAGTTATGAGCCCAAACGCGTCGGGCATTGCTATAGCGCCACCTATGGGCCGATTTGGCTGGTTCACTGTATCTGAGTAGCCTGCTAATATACAACCAGTTGACCAAGTGGCAAGTTTCTACGACTTACGGTTTGTGCTGGGCGACGCGTTTTATGGCGGAAAAATAATAATAATAATAATAATTAAAGCTGCAAGCAGCGTTTACCGGGTTTCGAGCATTAAAGCACATACAACATGTCAGATGTCGTCGACCAGGCTGATACACCACATCGCATCCAGAAAAACGTAAGAGATGGTCAGAAACGGTTCAGACAGACTATGTAGCTTACACACAGGTGCACCTATAGGACAAACATGTCACATCCTTAATGTTAAGTCATTCTGATAATTTGTTAACGAGAATTAGTTTTTCAGATTTATACCGTAAAATACAATTCAGAAATGGCCGTGTTTAGTTGAATTACAAGGCCATTGAGTCGGGTTCAAGCGATTTGGGACCTTAAGAACTTTCAGGGCATGCCTGTGTAGTTTTGCTGAATTGTACAAAATAAATTATAAAAAATAAGCTACCTCACACACCTGTTCAAAGTCATCAGCAAAAAAGGTGCTATCATTCAGTGAAATGTCTCCCTCTCTTCTCACGAAGCATTGACAAATAGAACACTGAAGGAAATGTTTGTGGTGCTTACAGTGGCAAAACTTGGGTCACAAAATGTTAAAATAGTGTAAAAAAGTCAAACGAGCCGAACCCCATATCTCTACGATGTTCTGATACAAAGATACAGCTCTTGCTAAATGGTTGCTAGGGTATTCTGATTGGTTGGGAGTGAATTGCAATCCACCAATGGTTATACTCAAAGCCATGAAAGGCATAATCCACGATGACTCATGATTTTAGATATAAGGTTGCAGTATTTTTAAGTCAAAATAACAAATAACCACTAGGTGGCGCTATGAAAAACTTGTGCATGCAACGTCATGAATGTGTTACATCTAGCTAGTATCATGGCTATACACTTAAGTTTAGTGAAAAAAACTGTTGTATGACCATTGTGCTAGCTCAACGTCAAAGGTTTTGTTCAATTATGAGGCCAACTAGTGGTGCAGGCATACCATTTTTTTTGTATTGCCTCAGACTCTGCTCAGACATCAGCGTATCAAATCTGGTAAAAAAATATCATTTCGTTGCGGAGTTATAACCATTTATGTGTAAAAAACACAAAATTTGGAGTAAATTTTTCGTTTTTTGCAATTTTCGGCCATTTCTGATGGAAATTTTAACATAATGCCAATAGAACTTTTTGTTCAGAAGGTAATACAATATTCTTCCTATGGTTGTTTCGAGTCGATCGGAGGAACCCTCGCGGAGTTATTCGCGCATGTTTTTTAAGCGCTATTTTCCTGTGCAGAACCAACCGTAAAGCAAAACCTGGCATGCTTGGTATCGTTGGACTCGGCAACAATTCAGGACTCCAAGGAAAAAAGTCGCATGAAAATACGTTAAACTCAGCCGAAGTTATAAGCATATTCGATTCGTATGACCACTAGGTGGCGCTGTGACGAAACGATGCATGAAACCTCAGGCCATGACTCTCATCACAAGTACCAAGTGTCGTGTTGATACTTCATTCCTGTCCCCAGTTATAGCCAATAATGTTCTAGTGCCTGCCCACAATTCAGACGTGTGGGCGTGGCATGTTGACCGTGAGTCGAAAGTTCAACTTTTTTTTGATAATTATTGATATTCAAACTCCAAGGAACATTTTAGCACTGGAATGATTCCGATCGGGCGAAAAACCTAGGACTAGTTCGTTTTTATTTTTTTCGACAAAATCGAAAATAGCGGAAAATTTTTCATGACGGAAATGAAAACGGAGATATACATTTTTTAAGTTTGGAGCCAGGGATTACAATGATATCAAACACTTGAGTGTATGATGGCCGGTTTAGGAGTTATGAGCCCAAACGCGTCGGGCATTGCTATAGCGCCACCTATGGGCCGATTTGGCTGGTTCACTGTATCTGAGTAGCCTGCTAATATACAACCAGTTGACCAAGTGGCAAGTTTCTACGACTTACGGTTTGTGCTGGGCGACGCGTTTTATGGCGGAAAAATAATAATAATAATAATAATAAAACAGACAAATACAATAGGTTTTCAGCACTTCGTGCTCGAAACCCTAATAATAATAATTAAAGCTGCAAGCAGCGTTTACCGGGTTTCGAGCATTAAAGCACATACAACATGTCAGATGTCGTCGACCAGGCTGATACACCACATCGCATCCAGAAAAACGTAAGAGATGGTCAGAAACGGTTCAGACAGACTATGTAGCTTACACACAGGTGCACCTATAGGACAAACATGTCACATCCTTAATGTTAAGTCAATCTGATAATTTGTTAACGAGAATTCGTTTTTCAGATTTATACCGTAAAATACAATTCAGAAATGGCCGTGTTTAGTTGAATTACAAGGCCATTGAGTCGGGTTCAAGCGATTTGGGACCTTAAGACCTTTAAGGGCATGCCTGTGTAGTTTTGCTGAATTGTACAAAATAAATTATAAAAAATAAGCTACCTCACACACCTGTTCAAAGTCATCAGCAAAAAAGGTGCTATCATTCAGTGAAATGTCTCCCTCTCTTCTCACGAAGCATTGACAAATAGAACACTGAAGGAAATGTTTGTGGTGCTTACAGTGGCAAAACTGAATGTTAAAATAGTGTAAAAAAGTCAAACGAGCCGAACCCCATATCTCTACGATGTTCTGATACAAAGATACAGCTCTTGCTAAATGGTTGCTAGGGTATTCTGATTGGTTGGGAGTGAATTGCAATCCACCAATGATTATACTCAAAGCAATGAAAGGCATAATCCACGATGACTCATGATTTTAGATATAAGGTTGCAGTATTTTTAAGTCAAAATAACAAATAACCACTAGGTGGCGCTATGAAAAACTTGTGCATGCAACGTCATGAATTAGTTACATCTAGCTAGTATCATGGCTATACACTTAAGTTTAGTGAAAAAACTGTTGTATGACCATTGTGCTAGCTCAACGTCAAAGGTTTTGTTCAATTATGAGGCCAACTAGTGGTGCAGGCATACCATTTTTTTTGTATTGCCTCAGACTCTGCTCAGACATCAGCGTATCAAATCTGGTAAAAAAATATCATTTTGTTGCGGAGTTATAACCATTTATGTGTAAAAAACACAAAATTTGGAGTAAATTTTTCGTTTTTTGCAATTTTCGGCCATTTCTGATGGAAATTTTAACATAATGCCAATAGAACTTTTTGTTCAGAAGGTAATACAATATTCTTCCTATGGTTGTTTCGAGTCGATCGGAGGAACCCTCGCGGAGTTATTCGCGCATGTTTTTTAAGCGCTATTTTCCTGTGCAGAACCAACCGTAAAGCAAAACCTGGCATGCTTGGTATCATTGGACTCGGCAACAATTCAGGAGTCCAAGGAAAAACGTCGCATGAAAATACGTTAAACTCAGCCGAAGTTATAAGCATTATTCGATTCGTATGACCACTAGGTGGCGCTGTGACGAAACGATGCATGAAACCTCAGGCCATGACTCTCATCACAAGTACCAAGTGTCGTGTTGATACTTCATTCCTGTCCCCAGTTATAGCCAATAATGTTCTAGTGCCTGCCCACAATTCAGACGTGTGGGCGTGGCATGTTGACCGTGAGTCGAAAGTTCAACTTTTTTTTGATAATTATTGATATTCAAACTCCAAGGAACATTTTAGCACTGGAATGATTCCGATCGTGCGAAAAACCTAGGACTAGTTCGTTTTTATTTTTTTCGACAAAATCGAAAATAGCGGAAAATTTTTCATGACGGAAATGAAATCGGAGATATACATTTTTTAAGTTTGGAGCCAGGGATTACAATGATACCAAACACTTGAGTGTAGGATGTCCGGTTTAGGAGTTATGAGCCCCAACGCGTCGGGCATTGCTATAGCGCCACCTATGGGCCGATTTGGCTGATTCACTGTATCTGAGTAGCCTGCTAATATACAACCAGTTGACCAAGTGGCAAGTTTCTACGACCTACGGTTTGTGCTGGGCGACGCGTTTTATGGCGGAAAAATAATAATAATAATAATAATAATAATAATAATAATAATAAAACAGACAAATACAATAGGTTTTCAGCACTTCGTGCTCGAAACCCTAATAAAAATCCATACAAATACAATAGGGTTTCAGCCCTTCGGGCTTGAACCCCTAATAATAATAATAAAACAGACAAATACAATAGGTTTTCAGCACTTCGTGCTCGAAACCCTAATAAAACAGACAAATACAATAGGTTTTCAGCACTTCGTGCTCGAAACCCTAATAATAATAATAATAATAATAATAAAACAGACAAATACAATAGGTTTTCAGCACTTCGTGCTCGAAACCCTAATAATAATAAAACAGACAAATACAATAGGTTTTCAGCACTTCGTGCTCGAAACCCTAATAATAATAAAACAGACAAATACAATAGGTTTTCAGCACTTCGTGCTCGAAACCCTAATTAAAGCTGCAAGCAGCGTTTACCGGGTTTCGAGCATTAAAGCACATACAACATGTCAGATGTCGTCGACCAGGCTGATACACCACATCGCATCCAGAAAAACGTAAGAGATGGTCAGAAACGGTTCAGACAGACTATGTAGCTTACACACAGGTGCACCTATAGGACAAACATGTCACATCCTTAATGTTAAGTCAATCTGATAATTTGTTAACGAGAATTAGTTTTTCAGATTTATACCGTAAAATACAATTCAGAAATGGCCGTGTTTAGTTGAATTACAAGGCCATTGAGTCGGGTTCAAGCGATTTGGGACCTTAAGACCTTTAAGGGCATGCCTGTGTAGTTTTGCTGAATTGTACAAAATAAATTATAAAAAATAAGCTACCTCACACACCTGTTCAAAGTCATCAGCAAAAAAGGTGCTATCATTCAGTGAAATGTCTCCCTCTCTTCTCACGAAGCATTGACAAATAGAACACTGAAGGAAATGTTTGTGGTGCTTACAGTGGCAAAACTTGGGTCACAAAATGTTAAAATAGTGTAAAAAAAGTCAAACGAGCCGAACCCCATATCTCTACGATGTTCTGATACAAAGATACAGCTCTTGCTAAATGGTTGCTAGGGTATTCTGATTGGTTGGGAGTGAATTGCAATCCACCAATGGTTATACTCAAAGCCATGAAAGGCATAATCCACGATGACTCATGATTTTAGATATAAGGTTGCAGTATTTTTAAGTCAAAATAACAAATAACCACTAGGTGGCGCTATGAAAAACTTGTGCATGCAACGTCATGAATGTGTTACATCTAGCTAGTATCATGGCTATACACTTAAGTTTAGTGAAAAAAACTGTTGTATGACCATTGTGCTAGCTCAACGTCAAAGGTTTTGTTCAATTATAAGGCCAACTAGTGGTGCAGGCATACCATTTTTTTTGTATTGCCTCAGACTCTGCTCAGACATCAGCGTATCAAATCTGGTAAAAAAATATCATTTCGTTGCGGAGTTATAACCATTTATTTGTAAAAAACACAAAATTTGGAGTAAATTTTTCGTTTTTTGCAATTTTCGGCCATTTCTGATGGAAATTTTAACATAATGCCAATAGAACTTTTTGTTCAGAAGGTAATACAATATTCTTCCTATGGTTGTTTCGAGTCGATCGGATGAACCCTCGCGGAGTTATTCGCGCATGTTTTTTAAGCGCTATTTTCCTGTGCAGAACCAACCGTAAAGCAAAACCTGGCATGCTTGGTATCGTTGGACTCGGCAACAATTCAGGACTCCAAGGAAAAACGTTGCATGAAAATACGTTAATCTCAGCCTAAGTTATAAGCATTATTCGATTCGTATGACCACTAGGTGGCGCTGTGACGAAACGATGCATGAAACCTCAGGCCATGACTCTCATCACAAGTACCAAGTGTCGTGTTGATACTTCATTCCTGTCCCCAGTTATAGCCAATAATGTTCTAGTGCCTGCCCACAATTCAGACGTTTGGGCGTGGCATGTTGACCCTGAGTCGAAAGTTCAACTTTTTTTTGATAATTATTGATATTCAAACTCCAAGGAACATTTTAGCACTGGAATGATTCCGATCGGGCGAAAAACCTAGGACTAGTTCGTTTTTATTTTTTTCGACAAAATCGAAAATAGAGGAAAATTTTTCATGACGGAAATGAAAACGGAGATATACATTTTTTAAGTTTGGAGCCAGGGATTACAATGATATCAAACACTTGAGTGTATGATGGCCGGTTTAGGAGTAATGAGCCCAAACGCGTCGGGCATTGCTATAGCGCCACCTATGGGCCGATTTGGCTGGTTCACTGTATCTGAGTAGCCTGCTAATATACAACCAGTTGACCAAGTGGCAAGTTTCTACGACTTACGGTTTGTGCTGGGCGACGCGTTTTATGGCGGAAAAATAATAATAATTAAAGCTGCAAGCAGCATTTACCGGGTTTCGAGCATTAAAGCACGTCAGAGACGTCAGACGTCGTCGACCAGGCTGATACATCACATCGCATGCAGAAAAACGAAAGAGATGGTCAGAAACGGTTCATACAGACTATGTATGCTTACACACAGGTGCACCTATAGGACAAATATGTCACGTCCTTAATGTTAAGTCATTCAGATAATTTGTTAACGAGAATTAGTTTTTCAGATTTATACCGTAACATACAATTCAGAAATGGCCGTGTTTAGTTGAACTACAAGGCCATTGAGTCGTGGTATGGTGCAATGGTGTAAACAGACTGCAAACGTGCACATAAGGCACACACACAGCAGCGCAGCAAACCGCAAGGACCTACAGTGGACAGCAAACACAGCTGGAAAGATAATACTTGACTTATTTAATGTCCTCCTTTATTGTGTTCTGATAACTCCAGGACTAAGCATAAGGCAAAACCTGGCATGTTTGGTATCGTTGGACTCTGCAACAATTCAGGACTCCTGTGAAAAAAGTCCCATGAAAATACGGTGACTGCAGCCAAAGATTTACGTTTCTAAAATATGCTTCCGACCACTAGGTGTTGGTGCAACAAAACTGCAGGCTCCCTCAGGTCCTGACTGCCATCAGAATAACCAAGTACTGTGTCATTACGCATACGTTTGGCGAAGATACACCTTAAATACATTAGCTATCAGCAAAAAAACAGCTCTCATTCAGTGAAATTTCTCTGCTCTCTACTCACTTTTAAGTGAAAATAACAAATAACCACAGGGTGGCGCTACGACAAAATTGTGCATGCAACGTCAGGTCATGACTTTGTTACATCTAGCTAGTATCATGGCTGAACACTTTAGTTTAGTGAAAAAAAACAGTTGTAAGACCATTGGGCTCGCTCAATGTCAAAGGTTTTGTTCAATTATGAGGCCAACGAGTGGTGCAGGCATATTATTTTTTGGGTATTGCCTCAGACTCTGCTCAGCCATCAGCGTATCAAATCTGGTGAAAAAATGTCATTTCGTTGCGGAGGTATAACCATCTATGTGTAAAAAACACAAAATTTTGAGGTAATTTTTCGTTTTTTGCAATTTTCTGCCACTTCTGATAGAAATTTTAACATAACGCCACTAGACTTTTTTGTTCAGAAGGTAATGCAATGTTCTTCCTATGGTCGTTTAAAGTCGATCGGAATAATCCTCGCAGAGTTATTCGCGCATGTTTTGTAAGTGCTATTTTTGCTGTGCAGAACTAACCGTAAGGCGAAACCTGGCATGCTTGGTATCGTAGGACTCGGAAACAATTCAGGATGCTAAAAAATAACTCCCATGAAAATCTCTTGACCACAGATTAAGTTATAGGCGTGAAAGTTGCAACCATTGTATAATCACAGTATTTAGTGCTATTTTCCCCATTATAGCGCCATCTAGTGTCCAATCGGCGAGCTTTTTATATCACGACCTTAGACCGATGGCCTACACATATGATTCAAGCCCCATGATGATATCTCAAACGCCTCTCGAGTTATGGCCGTTTAAATGTTTTAAGCTCCGCCCAGTTCGATTTTTGGCCACTCCTTGCGTGTTTGAATACAAATTTCAACTTTTTTTCGATAATTATTCATATTCCCACTCCACAGAATCAATCAGCTTTCGTTAGGTTCAGATCGGATGAAAAACGTAGGACTAGTTTGCAAAAGTAGGTTTGAACGTTATCGCCAATAACTAACGAACCGTTTGATTGACAGCAACGCTTCAAGAGGCAAAGTTTTTCGTCATGAACCGATCTATCATATGATGTCATGTTTGTGTATGTATGTCAAACGTCACGTGATACAGGCACCGAAATACGGTATTACGCCCCCTAGTGGCCAAATGACACCATAATTCTTACAGACCTTCTGGAGCAGTACACGAACAAGCACAGTGAGTGTCGTTCCGATCGACCTTCGTTAACCCTGTCAAATCAGCCCTCACACTTCATTGGCCGATGACGGCCATGTTTTTGCAGATACGCCAATGTCCTTCTAGACCCTCATGGTACATTGCATAAAGACACACCATACCAAATATGAAGTGTATCGGGCTTACGGTTGTGTAGTGATAGCCATTTTCGACCCTCAAGCTTATTATAGCGCCACCTAGTGGCCAAAATCCGCGTATTTTTTCCTGTGACCCCGGAGTGAGCTGATACACATGTGTACCAAACCGCGTTAAGATATCTCTAACCGTTCACGAGTTATAGCCATTTTCCTGGAGATAGTCTACTTACCGTATTGAATTTTGGCGCCCCTTAGTGACACTGAAGCGAAATTACACATTCTGTTCGATAATTATTTACCTACTCACTCCACAGATTTCTCCTGCGTTGGAACGATTCCGATCGGGCGAAAAACCTAGGACTAGTTCAGTTTGGCTTGAAATGCATATTATGCAAATTAGCGAAAAAATTTGCATACCGGAAATGAAATCGGAGATATACATTTTTTAAGTTTGGAGCCAAGGATTACAATGATACCAAACACTTGAGTGTAGGATGTCCGGTTTAGGAGTTATGAGCCCCAACGCGTCGGGCATTGCTATAGCGCCACCTATGGGCCGATTTGGCTGATTCACTGTATCTGAGTAGCCTGCTAATATACAACCAGTTGACCAAGTGGCAAGTTTCTACGACTTACGGTTTGTGCTGGGCGACGCGTTTTATGGCGGAAAAATAATAATAATAATAATAATAATAATAATAATAATAATAAAACAGACAAATACAATAGGTTTTCAGCACTTCGTGCTCGAAACCCTAATTAAAGCTGCAAGCAGCATTTACCGGGTTTCGAGCATTAAAGCACGTCAGAGACGTCAGACGTCGTCGACCAGGCTGATACATCACATCGCATGCAGAAAAACGAAAGAGATGGTCAGAAACAGTTCATACAGACTATGTATGCTTACACACAGGTGCACCTATAGGACAAATATGTCACGTCCTTAATGTTAAGTCATTCAGATAATTTGTTAACGAGAATTAGTTTTTCAGATTTATACCGTAACATACAATTCAGAAATGGCCGTGTTTAGTTGAACTACAAGGCCATTGAGTCGTGGTATGGTGCAATGGTGTAAACAGACTGCAGACGTGCACATAAAACACACACACAGCAGCGCAGCAAACCGCAAGGACCTACAGTGGACAGCAAACACAGCTGGAAAGATAATACTTGACTTATTTAATGTCCTCCTTAATTGTGTTCTGATAACTCCAGGACTAAGCATAAGGCAAAACCTGGCATGTTTGGTATCGTTGGACTCTGCAACAATTCAGGACTCCTGTGAAAAAAGTCCCATGAAAATACGGTGACTGCAGCCAAAGATTTACGTTTCTAAAATATGCTTCCGACCACTAGGTGTTGGTACAACAAAACTGCAGGCTCCCTCAGGTCCTGACTGCCATCAGAATAACCAAGTACTGTGTCATTACGCATACGTTTGGCGAAGATACACCTTAAATACATTAGCTATCAGCAAAAAAACAGCTCTCATTTAGTGAAATTTCTCTGCTCTCTACTCACTTTTAAGTGAAAATAACAAATAACCACAGTGTGGCGCTACGACAAAATTGTGCATGCAACGTCAGGTCATGACTTTGTTACATCTAGCTAGTATCATGGCTGAACACTTTAGTTTAGTGAAAAAAACAGTTGTAAGACCATTGGGCTCGCTCAATGTCAAAGGTTTTGTTCAATTATGAGGCCAACGAGTGGTGCAGGCATATTATTTTTTGGGTATTGCCTCAGACTCTGCTCAGCCATCAGCGTATCAAATCTGGTGAAAAAATGTCATTTCGTTGCGGAGGTATAACCATCTATGTGTAAAAAACACAAAATTTTGAGGTAATTTTTCGTTTTTTGCAATTTTCTGCCATTTCTGATAGAAATTTTAACATAACGCCACTAGACTTTTTTGTTCAGAAGGTAATGCAATGTTCTTCCTATGGTCGTTTAAAGTCGATCGGAATAATCCTCGCAGAGTTATTCGCGCATGTTTTGTAAGTGCTATTTTTGCTGTGCAGAACTAACCGTAAGGCGAAACCTGGCATGCTTGGTATCGTAGGACTCGGAAACAATTCAGGATGCTAAAAAAATAACTCCCATGAAAATCTCTTGACCACAGATAAAGTTATAGGCGTGAAAGTTGCAACCATTGCATAATCACAGTATTTAGTGCTATTTTCCCCGTTATAGCGCCATCTAGTGTCCAATCGGGGAGCTTTTTATATCACAACCTTAGACCGATGGCCTACACATATGATTCAAGCCCCATGATGATATCTCAAACGCCTCTCGAGTTATGGCCGTTTAAATGTTTTAAGCTCCGCCCAGTTCGATTTTTGGCCACTCCTTGCGTGTTTGAATAAAAATTTCAACTTTTTTTCGATAATTATTCATATTCCCACTCCACAGAATCAATCAGCTTTCGTTAGGTTCAGATCGGATGAAAAACCTAGGACTAGTTCGCAAAAGTAGGTTTGAACGTTATCGCCAATAACTAACGAACCGTTTGATTGACAACAACGCTTTAAGAGGCAAAGTTTTCGTCATGAACCGATCTATCATATGATGTCATGTTTGTGTATGTATGTCAAACGTCACGTGATACAGGCACCGACATACGGTATTACGCCCCCTAGTGGCCAAATGACACCATAATTCTTACAGACCTTCTAGAGCAGTACACGAACAAGCACAGTGAGTGTCGTTCCGATCGACCTTCGTTAACCCTGTCAAATCAGCCCTCACACTTCATTGGCCGATGACGGCCATGTTTTTGCAGATACGCCAATGTCCTTCTAGAACCTCATGGTACATTGCACAAAGACACACCATACCAGATATGAAGTGTATCGGGCTTACGGTTGTGTAGTGATAGCCATTTTCGACCCTCAAGCTTATTATAGCGCCACCTAGTGGCCAAAATCCGCGTATTTTTTCCTGTGACCCCGGAGTGAGCTGATACACATGTGTACCAAACCGCGTTAAGATATCTCTAACAGTTCACGAGTTATAGCCATTTTCCTGGAGATAGTCTACTTCCGGTATTGAATTTTGGCGCCCCTTAGTGACACTGAAGCGAAATTACACATTCTGTTCGATAATTATTTACCTACTCACTCCACAGATTTCTCCTGCGTTGGAACGATTCCGATCGGGCGAAAAACCTAGGACTAGTTCAGTTTGGCTTGAAATGCATATTATGCAAATTAGCGAAAAAATTTGCATACCGGAAATGAAATCGGAGATATACATTTTTTACATTTGGAGCCAGGGATTACAATGATACCAAACACTTGAGTGTAGGATGTCCGGTTTAGGAGTTATGAGCCCCAACGCGTCGGGCATTGCTATAGCGCCACCTATGGGCCGATTTGGCTGATTCACTGTATCTGAGTAGCCTGCTAATATACAACCAGTTGACCAAGTGGCAAGTTTCTACGACTTACGGTTTGTGCTGGGCGACGCGTTTTATGGCGGAAAAATAATAATAATAATAATAATAATAATAATAATAATAATAAAACAGACAAATACAATAGGTTTTCAGCACTTCGTGCTCGAAACCCTAATTAAAGCTGCAAGCAGCATTTACCGGGTTTCGAGCATTAAAGCACGTCAGAGACGTCAGACGTCGTCGACCAGGCTGATACACCACATCGCATGCAGAAAAACGAAAGAGATGGTCAGAAACGGTTCATACAGACTATGTATGCTTACACACAGGTGCACCTATAGGACAAATATGTCACGTCCTTAATGTTAAGTCATTCAGATAATTTGTTAACGAGAATTAGTTTTTCAGATTTATACCGTAACATACAATTCAGAAATGGCCGTGTTTAGTTGAACTACAAGGCCATTGAGTCGTGGTATGGTGCAATGGTGTAAACAGACTGCAGACGTGCACATAAGGCACACACACAGCAGCGCAGCAAACCGCAAGGACCTACAGTGGACAGCAAACACAGCTGGAAAGATAATACTTGACTTATTTAATGTCCTCCTTAATTGTGTTCTGATAACTCCAGGACTAAGCATAAGGCAAAACCTGGCATGTTTGGTATCGTTGGACTCTGCAACAATTCAGGACTCCTGTGAAAAAAGTCCCATGAAAATACGGTGACTGCAGCCAAAGATTTACGTTTCTAAAATATGCTTCCGACCACTAGGTGTTGGTGCAACAAAACTGCAGGCTCCCTCAGGTCCTGACTGCCATCAGAATAACCAAGTACTGTGTCATTACGCATACGTTTGGCGAAGATACACCTTAAATACATTAGCTATCAGCAAAAAAACAGCTCTCATTCAGTGAAATTTCTCTGCTCTCTACTCACTTTTAAGTGAAAATAACAAATAACCACAGGGTGGCGCTACGACAAAATTGTGCATGCAACGTCAGGTCATGACTTTGTTACATCTAGCTAGTATCATGGCTGAACACTTTAGTTTAGTGAAAAAAACAGTTGTAAGACCATTGGGCTCGCTCAATGTCAAAGGTTTTGTTCAATTATGAGGCCAACGAGTGGTGCAGGCATATTATTTTTTGGGTATTGCCTCAGACTCTGCTCAGCCATCAACGTATCAAATCTGGTGAAAAAATGTCATTTCGTTGCGGAGGTATAACCATCTATGTGTAAAAAACACAAAATTTTGAGGTAATTTTTCGTTTTTTGCAATTTTCTGCCATTTCTGATAGAAATTTTAACATAACGCCACTAGACTTTTTTGTTCAGAAGGTAATGCAATGTTCTTCCTATTGTCGTTTAAAGTCGATCGGAAAAATCCTTGCAGAGTTATTTGCGCATGTTTTGTAAGTGCTATTTTTGCTGTGCAGAACTAACCGTAAAGCGAAACCTGGCATGCTTGGTATCGTAGGACTCGGAAACAATTCAGGATGCTAAAAAAATAACTCCCATGAAAATCTCTTGACCACAGATAAAGTTATAGGCGTGAAAGTTGCAACCATTGCATAATCACAGTATTTAGTGCTATTTTCCCCGTTATAGCGCCATCTAGTGTCCAATCGGGGAGATTTTTATATCACGACCTTAGACCGATGGCCTACACATATGATTCAAGCCCCATGATGATATCTCAAACGCCTCTCGAGTTATGGCCGTTTAAATGTTTTAAGCTCCGCCCAGTTCGATTTTTGGCCACTCCTTGCGTGTTTGAATACAAATTTCAACTTTTTTTCGATAATTATTCATATTCCCACTCCACAGAATCAATCAGCTTTTGTTAGGTTCAGATCGGATGAAAAACCTAGGACTAGTTCGCAAAAGTAGGTTTGAACGTTATCGCCAATAACTAACGAACCGTTTGATTGACAACAACGCTTTTAGAGGCAAAGTTTTTCGTCATGAACCGATCTATCATATGATGTCATGTTTGTGTATGTATGTCAAACGTCACGTGATACAGGCACCGACATACGGTATTACGCCCCCTAGTTGCCAAATGACACCATAATTCTTACAGACCTTCTGGAGCAGTACACGAACAAGCACAGTGAGTGTCGTTCCGATCGACCTTCGTTAACCCTGTCAAATCAGCCCTCACACTTCATTGGCCGATGACGGCCATGTTTTTGCAGATACGCCAATGTCCTTCTAGACCCTCATGGTACATTGCACAAAGACACACCATACCAAATATGAAGTGTATCGGGCTTACGGTTGTGTAGTGATAGCCATTTTCGACCCTCAAGCTTATTATAGCGCCACCTAGTTGCCAAAATCCGCGTATTTTTTCCTGTGACCCCGGAGTGAGCTGATACACATGTGTACCAAACCGCGTTAAGATATCTCTAACCGTTCACGAGTTATAGCCATTTTCCTGGAGATAGTCTACTTCCGGTATTGAATTTTGGCGCCCCTTAGTGACACTGAAGCGAAATTACACATTCTGTTCGATAATTATTTACCTACTCGCTCCACAGATTTCTCCTGCGTTGGAACGATTCCGATCGGGCGAAAAACCTAGGACTAGTTCAGTTTGGCTTGAAATGCATATTATGCAAATTAGCGAAAAAATTTGCATACCGGAAATTAAATCAGAGATATACATTTTTTAAGTTTGGAGCCAAGGATTACAATGATACCAAACACTTGAGTGTAGGATGTCCGGTTTAGGAGTTATGAGCCCCAACGCGTCGGGCATTGCTATAGCGCCACCTATGGGCCGATTTGGCTGATTCACTGTATCTGAGTAGCCTGCTAATATACAACCAGTTGACCAAGTGGCAAGTTTCTACGACTTACGGTTTGTGCTGGGCGACGCGTTTTATGGCGGAAAAATAATAATAATAATAATAATAATAATAATAATAATAATAAAACAGACAAATACAATAGGTTTTCAGCACTTCGTGCTCGAAACCCTAATAATAATAATAAAACAGACAAATACAATAGGTTTTCAGCACTTCGTGCTCGAAACCCTAATAATAATAATAAAACAGACAAATACAATAGGTTTTCAGCACTTCGTGCTCGAAACCCTAATTAAAGCTGCAAGCAGCATTTACCGGGTTTCGAGCATTAAAGCACGTCAGAGACGTCAGACGTCGTCGACCAGGCTGATACACCACATCGCATCCAGAAAAACGAAAGAGATGGTCAGAAACGGTTCATACAGACTATGTATGCTTACACACAGGTGCACCTATAAGACAAACATGTAATGTCCTTAATGTTAAGTCATTCCGATAATTTGTTAACGAGAAAAAGTTTTTCAGATTCATACCGTAACATACAATTCAGAAATGGCCGTGTTTAGTTGAACTACAAGGCCATTGAGTCGTGGTATGGTGCAATGGTGTAAACAGACTGCAGACGTGCACATAAGGCACACACACAGCAACGCAACAAACCGCAAGGACCTACAGTGGACAGCAAACACAGCTGGAAAGATAATGCTTGACTTATTTAATGTCCTCCTTGAATGTGTTCTGATAACTCCAGGACTAAGCATAAGGCAAAACCTGGCATGTTTGGTATCGTTGGACTCTGCAACAATTCAGGACTCCTGTGAAAAAAGTCCCATGAAAATACGGTAACTGCAGCCAAAGTTCTAGGCGTGTAAAATATGCGTCCGACCACTAGGTGGCGGTGCAACAAAACTGCAGGCTCCCTCAGGCCCTGACTGCCATCAGAATTACCAAGTACCGTGTCATTACGCATACGTTTGGCGAAGATACAACCTTAAATACATTAGTTATCAGCAAAAAACGGCTCTCATTCAATGAAATCTCTCCGCTCTCTACTCACTTTTAAGTGAAAATAACAAATAACCACAGGATGGCGCTATGACAAAATTGTGCATGCAACGTCAGGTCATGACTTTGTTACATCTAGCTAGTATCATGGCTGCACACTTTAGTTTAGTAAAAAACAGTTGTAAGACCATTGGGCTCGATCAACGTCAAAGGTTTTGTTCAATTATGAGGCCAACTAGTGGTGCAGGCATACCATTTTTTTTGTATTGCCCCAGACTCTTCTCAAACATCAGCGTATCAAATCTGGTGAAAAAAGTCATTTCGTTGCAGAGGTATAACCATTTATGTGTAAAAAACGACACATTTTGAGGTAATTTTTCGTTTTTTGTAATTTTCGGCCATTTCTGATGGAAATTTTAACATAATGCCAATAGACTTTTTTGTTCAGAAGGTAATGCAATGTTCTTCCTATGGTCGTTTCGAGTCGATCAGAATAACCCTCGCGGAGTTATTCGCGCGTGTTTTTTAAGCGCTATTTTCCTGTGCAGAACTAACTGTAAGGCGAAACCTGGCATGCTTGGTATCGTTGGACTCGGCAACAATTCAGGATGCTAAAAAAACAACTCCCATGAAAATCTCTTGACCACAGATAAAGTTATAGGCGTAAAAGTTGTAACCATTGCATAATCACAGTATTTAGTGCCATTTTCCCCGTTATAGCGCCATCTAGTGTCCGATCGGCGAGCTTTTTATATCACGACCTTAGACCGATGGCCTACACATATTATTCAAGCCCCATGATGATATCTCAAACCCCTCTCAAGTTATGGCCGTTTAAATGTTGTAAGCTCCGCCCAGTTCGGTTTTTGGCCACTCCTTGCGTGTATGAATACAAATTTCAACTTTTTTTTGATAATTATTCATATTCACACTCCACAGAGTCAATTAGCCTTGGTTAGGTTCAGATCGGACGAAAAACCTAGGACTAGTTCGCAAAAGTAGGTTTGAACGTTATCGCCAATAACTAACGAACCGTTTGATTGACAGCAATGCTTCAAAAGGCAAAGTTTTTCGTCATGAGCCGATCTATCAAATGATGTCATGTTTGGTTGTGTATGTCAAACGTCACGTGATACAGGCACCGAAATACGGTATTACGCCCCCTAGTGGCCAAATGACACTGTAATTCTTACAGGCCTTCAAGAGCAGTACACGAACAAGCACAGTGAGTGTCGTTCCGATCGACCTTCGTTAACCCTGTCAAATCAGCCCTCACACTTCATTGGCCGATGACGGCCATGTTTTTGCAGATACGCCAATGTCCTTCTAGACCCTCATGGTACATTGCACAAAGACACACCATACCAAATATGAAGTGTATCGGGCTTACGGTTGTGTAGTGATAGCCATTTTCGACCTCAAGCTTATTATAGCGCCACCTAGTGGCCAAAATCCGCGTATTTTTTCCTGTGACCCCGGAGTGAGCTGATACACATGTGTACCAAACCGCGTTAAGATATCTCTAACCGTTCACGAGTTATAGCCATTTTCCTGGAGATAGTCTACTTCCGGTATTGAATTTTGGCGCCCCTTAGTGACACTGAAGCGAAATTACACATTCTGTTCGATAATTATTTACCTACTCACTCCACAGATTTCTCCTGCGTTGGAACGATTCCGATCGGGCGAAAAACCTAGGACTAGTTCATTTTGGCTTGAAATGCATATTATGCAAATTAGCGAAAAAATTTGCATACCGGAAATGAAATCGGAGATATACATTTTTTAAGTTTGGAGCCAGGGACTACAATGATACCAAACACTTGAGTGTAGGATGTCCGGTTTAGGAGTTATGAGCCCCAACGCGTCGGGCATTGCTATAGCGCCACCTATGGGCCGATTTGGCTGATTCACTGTATCTGAGTAGCCTGCTAATATACAACCAGTTGACCAAGTAGCAAGTTTCTACGACTTACGGTTTGTGCTGGGCGACACGTTTTATGGCGGAAAAATAATAATAATAATTAAAGCTGCAAGCAGCGTTTACCGGGTTTCGAGCATTAAAGCACATACAACATGTCAGATGTCGTCGACCAGGCTGATACACCACATCGCATCCAGAAAAACGTAAGAGATGGTCAGAAACGGTTCAGACAGACTATGTAGCTTACACACAGGTGCACCTATAGGACAAACATGTCACATCCTTAATGTTAAGTCAATCTGATAATTTCTTAACGAGAATTAGTTTTTCAGATTTATACCGTAAAATACAATTCAGAAATGGCCGTGTTTAGTTGAATTACAAGGCCATTGAGTCGGGTTCAAGCGATTTGGGACCTTAAGACCTTTAAGGGCATGCCTGTGTAGTTTTGCTGAATTGTACAAAATAAATTATAAAAAATAAGCTACCTCACACACCTGTTCAAAGTCATCAGCAAAAAAGGTGCTATCATTCAGTGAAATGTCTCCCTCTCTTCTCACGAAGCATTGACAAATAGAACACTGAATGAAATGTTTGTGGTGCTTACAGTGGCAAAACTTGGGTCACAAAATGTTAAAATAGTGTAAAAAAGTCAAACGAGCCGAACCCCATATCTCTACGATGTTCTGATACAAAGATACAGCTCTTGCTAAATGGTTGCTAGGGTATTCTGATTGGTTGGGAGTGAATTGCAATCCACCAATGGTTATACTCAAAGCCATGAAAGGCATAATCCACGATGACTCATGATTTTAGATATAAGGTTGCAGTATTTTTAAGTCAAAATAACAAATAACCACTAGGTGGCGCTATGAAAAACTTGTGCATGCAACGTCATGAATGTGTTACATCTAGCTAGTATCATGGCTGTACACTTAAGTTTAGTGAAAAAAACTGTTGTATGACCATTGTGCTAGCTCAACGTCAAAGGTTTTGTTCAATTATAAGGCCAACTAGTGGTGCAGGCATACCATTTTTTTTGTATTGCCTCAGACTCTGCTCAGACATCAGCGTATCAAATCTGGTAAAAAAATATTATTTCGTTGCGGAGTTATAACCATTTATGTGTAAAAAACACAAAATTTGGAGTAAATTTTTCGTTTTTTGCAATTTTCGGCCATTTCTGATGGAAATTTTAACATAATGCCAATAGAACTTTTTGTTCAGAAGGTAATACAATATTCTTCCTATGGTTGTTTCGAGTCGATCGGATGAACCCTCGCGGAGTTATTCGCGCATGTTTTTTAAGCGCTATTTTCCTGTGCAGAACCAACCGTAAAGCAAAACCTGGCATGCTTGGTATCGTTGGACTCGGCAACAATTCAGGACTCCAAGGAAAAACGTTGCATGAAAATACGTTAATCTCAGCCTAAGTTATAAGCATTATTCGATTCGTATGACCACTAGGTGGCGCTGTGACGAAACGATGCATGAAACCTCAGGCCATGACTCTCATCACAAGTACCAAGTGTCGTGTTGATACTTCATTCCTGTCCCCAGTTATAGCCAATAATGTTCTAGTGCCTGCCCACAATTCAGACGTTTGGGCGTGGCATGTTGACCCTGAGTCGAAAGTTCAACTTTTTTTTGATAATTATTGATATTCAAACTCCAAGGAACATTTTAGCACTGGAATGATTCCGATCGGGCGAAAAACCTAGGACTAGTTCGTTTTTATTTTTTTCGACAAAATCGAAAATAGAGGAAAATTTTTCATGACGGAAATGAAAACGGAGATATACATTTTTTAAGTTTGGAGCCAGGGATTACAATGATATCAAACACTTGAGTGTATGATGGCCGGTTTAGGAGTAATGAGCCCAAACGCGTCGGGCATTGCTATAGCGCCACCTATGGGCCGATTTGGCTGGTTCACTGTATCTGAGTAGCCTGCTAATATACAACCAGTTGACCAAGTGGCAAGTTTCTACGACTTACGGTTTGTGCTGGGCGACGCGTTTTAGGGCGGAAAAATAATAATAATTAAAGCTGCAAGCAGCGTTTACCGGGTTTCGAGCATTAAAGCACATACAACATGTCAGATGTCGTCGACCAGGCTGATACACCACATCGCATCCAGAAAACGTAAGAGATGGTCAGAAACGGTTCAGACAGACTATGTAGCTTACACACAGGTGCACCTATAGGACAAACATGTCACATCCTTAATGTTAAGTCATTCTGATAATTTGTTAACGAGAATTAGTTTTTCAGATTTATACCGTAAAATACAATTCAGAAATGGCCGTGTTTAGTTGAATTACAAGGCCATTGAGTCGGGTTCAAGCGATTTGGGACCTTAAGACCTTTAAGGGCATGCCTGTGTAGTTTTGCTGAATTGTACAAAATGAATTATAAAAAATAAGCTACCTCACACACCTGTTCAAAGTCATCAGCAAAAAAGGTGCTATCATTCAGTGAAATGTCTCCCTCTCTTCTCACGAAGCATTGACAAATAGAACACTGAAGGAAATGTTTGTGGTGCTTACAGTGGCAAAACTTGGGTCACAAAATGTTAAAATAGTGTAAAAAAGTCAAACGAGCCGAACCCCATATCTCTACGATGTTCTGATACAAAGATACAGCTCTTGCTAAATGGTTGCTAGGGTATTCTGATTGGTTGGGAGTGAATTGCAATCCACCAATGGTTATACTCAAAGCCATGAAAGGCATAATCCACGATGACTCATGATTTTAGATATAAGGTTGCAGTATTTTTAAGTCAAAATAACAAATAACCACTAGGTGGCGCTATGAAAAACTTGTGCATGCAACGTCATGAATGTGTTACATCTAGCTAGTATCATGGCTATACACTTAAGTTTAGTGAAAAAAACTGTTGTATGACCATTGTGCTAGCTCAACGTCAAAGGTTTTGTTCAATTATAAGGCCAACTAGTGGTGCAGGCATACCATTTTTTTTGTATTGCCTCAGACTCTGCTCAGACATCAGCGTATCAAATCTGGTAAAAAAATATCATTTCGTTGCGGAGTTATAACCATTTATGTGTAAAAACACAAAATTTGGAGTAAATTTTTCGTTTTTTGCAATTTTCGGCCATTTCTGATGGAAATTTTAACATAATGCCAATAGAACTTTTTGTTCAGAAGGTAATACAATATTCTTCCTATGGTTGTTTCGAGTCGATCGGATGAACCCTCGCGGAGTTATTCGCGCATGTTTTTTAAGCGCTATTTTCCTGTGCAGAACCAACCGTAAAGCAAAACCTGGCATGCTTGGTATCGTTGGACTCGGCAACAATTCAGGACTCCAAGGAAAAACGTTGCATGAAAATACGTTAATCTCAGCCTAAGTTATAAGCATTATTCGATTCGTATGACCACTAGGTGGCGCTGTGACGAAACGATGCATGAAACCTCAGGCCATGACTCTCATCACAAGTACCAAGTGTCGTGTTGATACTTCATTCCTGTCCCCAGTTATAGCCAATAATGTTCTAGTGCCTGCCCACAATTCAGACGTTTGGGCGTGGCATGTTGACCCTGAGTCGAAAGTTCAACTTTTTTTTGATAATTATTGATATTCAAACTCCAAGGAACATTTTAGCACTGGAATGATTCCGATCGGGCGAAAAACCTAGGACTAGTTCGTTTTTATTTTTTTCGACAAAATCGAAAATAGCGGAAAATTTTTCATGACGGAAATGAAATCGGAGATATACATTTTTTAAGTTTGGAGCCAGGGATTACAATGATACCAAACACTTGAGTGTAGGATGTCCGGTTTAGGAGTTATGAGCCCCAACGCGTCGGGCATTGCTATAGCGCCACCTATGGGCCGATTTGGCTGATTCACTGTATCTGAGTAGCCTGCTAATATACAACCAGTTGACCAAGTGGCAAGTTTCTACGACTTACGGTTTGTGCTGGGCGACGCGTTTTATGGCGGAAAAATAATAATAATAATAATAATAAAACAGACAAATACAATAGGTTTTCAGCACTTCGTGCTCGAAACCCTAATAATAATAATAATAATAATAATAAATATAGCTGCAAGCAGCAATTGCCGGGTTTCGAGCTTTAAGGCAACGTCAAAAACCTCACACTTCGCTTACCAGGCTGAGCAGTTAAACCCGTACACAGCCACAATGAATGTTAGACCACCTCGCTCCAGAAAATGAAAGAGATGGTCAAAAAAGGATCATACAGACTATGTATGCTTACACACAGGTGCACCTATAAGACAAACATGTAATGTCCTTAATGTGACGTTATGAGGATAATTTGTTAAGGAGAATTAGTTTTTCAGATTTATAACGTAACATACAATTCAGAAATGGCCGTGTTTAGTTGAACTACAAGGCCATTGAGTCGTGGTATGGTGCAATGGTGCAAACAGACTGCACACGTGTACATAAGAAACAAACACAGCAGCGCAGCAGACCGCAAGGACCTACAGTGAACAGCAAACACAGCTGGAAAGATAATGCTTGACTTATTTAATGTCCTCATGAATTGTGTTATGATAACCCCAGGACTAAGCACAAGGCAAAACCGGGCATGTTTGGTATTGTTGGACTCTGCAACAATTCAGGACTCCTGTGAAAAAAGTCCCATGAAAATATGGTGACTGCAGCCAAAGTTGTAGGCGTGTAAAATATGCGTCCGAAACTGCAGGTTCCCCCAGGTCCTGACTGCCATCAGAATTACCGAGTACCATGTCATTACGCATACGTTTGGTGAAGATACAACCTTAAATACATTAGTTATCAGCAAGAAAACGGCTCTCATTCAGTGAAATCTCTCCGCTCTCTACTCACTTCTAAGTGAAAATAACAAATAAGCGCAGGGTGGCGCTACGACAAAATTGTGCATGCAACGTCAGGTCATGACTTTGTTACATCTAGCTAGTATCATGGCTAAACACTTCAGTTTAGTCAAAAAACTGTTGTAAGACCATTGGGCTCGCTCAATGTCAAAGGTTTTGTTCAATTATGAGGCCAACTAGTGGTGCAGGCATATTATTTTTTGGGTATTGCCTCAGACTCTGCTCAGACATCAGTGTATCAAATCTGGTGAAAAAATGACATTTCGTTGCGGAGGTATAACCATTTATGTGGAAAAACGACAAATTTTGGGGTAATTTTTCGTTTTTAGTAATTTTCGGCCATTTCTGATGAAAATTTTAACATAACGCCAATAGACTTTTTTGTTCAGAAGGTAATGCAATGTTCTTCCTATGGTCGTTTCGAGTCGATCGGAATAACCCTCGCGGAGTTATTCGCGCGTGTTTTTTAAGCACTTTTTTCCTGTGCAGAACTAACTGTAAGGCGAAATCTGGCATGCTTGGTATCGTAGGACTCGGAAACAATTCAGGATGCTAAAAAAAGCAACTCCCATGAAAATCTCTTGACCACAGATAAAGTTATAGGCGTGAAAGCTGCAACCATTGCATAATCACAGTATTTAGTGCTATTTTCCCCGTTATAGCGCCATCTAGTGTCCAATCGGCGAGCTTTTTATATCACGACCTTAGACCGATGGCCTACACATATTATTCAAGCCCCATGATGATATCTCAAACGCCTCTCGAGTTATGGCCGTTTAAATGTTTTAAGCTCCGCCCAGTTCGGTTTTTGGCCACTCCTTGCGTGTTTGAATACAAATTTCAACTTTTTTTCGATAATTATTCATATTCCCACTCCACAGAATCAATCAGCTTTCGTTAGGTTCAGATCGGATGAAAAACCTAGGACTAGTTCGCAAAAGTAGGTTTGAACGTTATCGCCAATAACTAACGAACCGTTTGATTGACAGCAACGCTTCAAGAGGCAAAGTTTTTCGTCATGAACCGATCTATCATATGATGTCATGTTTGTGTATGTATGTCAAACGTCACGTGAAACAGGCACCGAAATACGGTATTACGCCCCCTAGTGGCGAAATGACACCATAATTCTTACAGACCTTCTGGAGCAGTACACGAACAAGCACAGTGAGTGTCGTTCCGATCGACCTTCGTTAACCCTGTCAAATCAGCCCTCACACTTCATTGGCCGATGACGGCCATGTTTTTGCAGATACGCCAATGTCCTTCTAGACCCTCATGGTACATTGCACAAAGACACACCATACCAAATATGAAGTGTATCGGGCTTACGGTTGTGTAGTGATAGCCATTTTCGACCCTCAAGCTTATTATAGCGCCACCTAGTGGCCAAAATCCGCGTATTTTTTCCTGTGACCCCGGAGTGAGCTGATACACATGTGTACCAAACCGCGTTAAGATATCTCTAACCGTTCACGAGTTATAGCCATTTTCCTGGAGATAGTCTACTTCCGGTATTGAATTTTGGCGCCCCTTAGTGACACTGAAGCGAAATTACACATTCTGTTCGATAATTATTTACCTACTCACTCCACAGATTTCTCCTGCGTTGGAACGATTCCGATCGGGCGAAAAACCTAGGACTAGTTCAGTTTGGCTTGAAATGCATATTATGCAAATTAGCGAAAAAATTTGCATACCGGAAATGAAATCGGAGATATACATTTTTTAAGTTTGGAGCCAGGGATTACAATGATACCAAACACTTGAGTGTAGGATGTCCGGTTTAGGAGTTATGAGCCCCAACGCGTCGGGCATTGCTATAGCGCCACCTATGGGCCGATTTGGCTGATTCACTGTATTTGAGTAGCCTGCTAATATACAACCAGTTGACCAAGTGGCAAGTTTCTACGACTTACGGTTTGTGCTGGGCGACGCGTTTTATGGCGGAAAAATAATAATAATTAAAGCTGCAAGCAGCGTTTACCGGGTTTCGAGCATTAAAGCACATACAACATGTCAGATGTCGTCGACCAGGCTGATACACCACATCGCATCCAGAAAAACGTAAGAGATGGTCAGAAACGGTTCAGACAGACTATGTAGCTTACACACAGGTGCACCTATAGGACAAACATGTCACATCCTTAATGTTAAGTCATTCTGATAATTTGTTAACGAGAATTAGTTTTTCAGATTTATACCGTAAAATACAATTCAGAAATGGCCGTGTTTAGTTGAATTACAAGGCCATTGAGTCGGGTTCAAGCGATTTGGGACCTTAAGACCTTTCAGGGCATGCCTGTGTAGTTTTGCTGAATTGTACAAAATAAATTATAAAAAATAAGCTACCTCACACACCTGTTCAAAGTCATCAGCAAAAAAGGTGCTATCATTCAGTGAAATGTCTCCCTCTCTTCTCACGAAGCATTGACAAATAGAACACTGAAGGAAATGTTTGTGGTGCTTACAGTGGCAAAACTTGGGTCACAAAATGTTAAAATAGTGTAAAAAAGTCAAACGAGCCGAACCCCATATCTCTACGATGTTCTGATACAAAGATACAGCTCTTGCTAAATGGTTGCTAGGGTATTCTGATTGGTTGCTAGGGAGTGAATTGCAATCCACCAATGATTATACTCAAAGCCATGAAAGGCATAATCCACGATGACTCATGATTTTAGATATAAGGTTGCAGTATTTTTAAGTCAAAATAACAAATAACCACTAGGTGGCGCTATGAAAAACTTGTGCATGCAACGTCATGAATGTGTTACATCTAGCTAGTATCATGGCTATACACTTAAGTTTAGTGAAAAAAACTGTTGTATGACCATTGTGCTAGCTCAACGTCAAAGGTTTTGTTCAATTATGAGGCCAACTAGTGGTGCAGGCATACCATTTTTTTTGTATTGCCTCAGACTCTGCTCAGACATCAGCGTATCAAATCTGGTAAAAAAATATCATTTCGTTGCGGAGTTATAACCATTTATGTGTAAAAAACACAAAATTTGGAGTAAATTTTTCGTTTTTTGCAATTTTCGGCCATTTCTGATGGAAATTTTAACATAATGCCAATAGAACTTTTTGTTCAGAAGGTAATACAATATTCTTCCTATGGTCGTTTCGAGTCGATCGGAGGAACCCTTGCAGAGTTATTCGCGCATGTTTTTTAAGCGCTATTTTCCTGTGCAGAACCAACCGTAAAGCAAAACCTGGCATGCTTGGTATCGTTGGACTCGGCAACAATTCAGGACTCCAAGGAAAAACGTCGCATGAAAATACGTTAAACTCAGCCGAAGTTATAAGCATTATTCGATTCGTATGACCACTAGGTGGCGCTGTGACGAAACGATGCATGAAACCTCAGGCCATGACTCTCATCACAAGTACCAAGTGTCGTGTTGATACTTCATTCCTGTCCCCAGTTATAGCCAATAATGTTCTAGTGCCTGCCCACAATTCAGACGTGTGGGCGTGGCATGTTGACCGTGAGTCGAAAGTTCAACTTTTTTTTGATAATTATTGATATTCAAACTCCAAGGAACATTTTAGCACTGGAATGATTCCGATCGGGCGAAAAACCTAGGACTAGTTCGTTTTTATTTTTTTCGACAAAATCGAAAATAGCGGAAAATTTTTCATGACGGAAATGAAAACGGAGATATACATTTTTTAAGTTTGGAGCCAGGGATTACAATGATATCAAACACTTGAGTGTATGATGGCCGGTTTAGGAGTTATGAGCCCAAACGCGTCGGGCATTGCTATAGCGCCACCTATGGGCCGATTTGGCTGGTTCACTGTATCTGAGTAGCCTGCTAATATACAACCAGTTGACCAAGTGGCAAGTTTCTACGACTTACGGTTTGTGCTGGGCGACGCGTTTTATGGCGGAAAAATAATAATAATAATAATAATAAAACAGACAAATACAATAGGTTTTCAGCACTTCGTGCTCGAAACCCTAATAATAATAATAATAATAATAATAATAATAATAAAACAGACAAATACAATAGGTTTTCAGCACTTCGTGCTCGAAACCCTAATAAAACAGACAAATACAATAGGTTTTCAGCACTTCGTGCTCGAAACCCTAATAATAATAAAACAGACAAATACAATAGGTTTTCAGCACTTCGTGCTCGAAACCCTAATAATAATAAAACAGACAAATACAATAGGTTTTCAGCACTTCGTGCTCGAAACCCTAATAATAATAATAATAATAAAACAGACAAATACAATAGGTTTTCAGCACTTCGTGCTCGAAACCCTAATAATAATTAAAGCTGCAAGCAGCATTTACCGGGTTTCGAGCATTAAAGCACATCAGAGACGTCAGACGTCGTCGACCAGGCTGATACACCACATCGCATCCAGAAAAACGAAAGAGATGGTCAGAAACGGTTCATACAGACTATGTATGCTTACACACAGGTGCACCTATAAGACAAACATGTAATGTCCTTAATGTTAAGTCATTCAGATAATTTGTTAACGAGAAAAAGTTTTTCAGATTCATACCGTAACATACAATTCAGAAATGGCCGTGTTTAGTTGAACTACAAGGCCATTGAGTCGTGGTATGGTGCAATGGTGTAAACAGACTGCCGACGTGCACATAAGGCACACACACAGCAACGCAACAAACCGCAAGGACCTACAGTGGACAGCAAACACAGCTGGAAAGATAATGCTTGACTTATTTAATGTCCTCCTTGAATGTGTTCTGATAACTCCAGGACTAAGCATAAGGCAAAACCTGGCATGTTTGGTATCGTTGGACTCTGCAACAATTCAGGACTCCTGTGAAAAAAGTCCCATGAAAATACGGTAACTGCAGACAAAGTTCTAGGCGTGTAAAATATGCGTCCGACCACTAGGTGGCGGTGCAACAAAACTGCAGGCTCCCTCAGGTCCAGACTGCCATCAGAATTACCAAGTACCGTGTCATTACGCATACGTTTGGCGAAGATACAACCTTAAATACATTAGTTATCAGCAAAAAACGGCTCTCATTCAATGAAATCTCTCCGCTCTCTACTCACTTTTAAGTGAAAATAACAAATAACCACAGGATGGCGCTATGACAAAATTGTGCATGCAACGTCAGGTCATGACTTTGTTACATCTAGCTAGTATCATGGCTGCACACTTTAGTTTAGTAAAAAACAGTTGTAAGACCATTGGGCTCGATCAACGTCAAAGGTTTTGTTCAATTATGAGGCCAACTAGTGGTGCAGGCATACCATTTTTTTTGTATTGCCCCAGACTCTTCTCAAACATCAGCGTATCAAATCTGGTGAAAAAAGTCATTTCGTTGCAGAGGTATAACCATTTATGTGTAAAAAACGACACATTTTGAGGTAATTTTTCGTTTTTTGTAATTTTCGGCCGATTCTGATGGAAATTTTAACATAATGCCAATAGACTTTTTTGTTCAGAAGGTAATGCAATGTTCTTGCTATGGTCGTTTCGAGTCGATCAGAATAACCCTCGCGGAGTTATTCGCGTGTGTTTTTTAAGCGCTATTTTCCTGTGCAGAACTAACTGTAAGGCGAAACCTGGCATGCTTGGTATCGTTGGACTCGGCAACAATTCAGGATGCTAAAAAAACAACTCCCATGAAAATCTCTTGACCACAGATAAAGTTATAGGCGTAAAAGTTGTAACCATTGCATAATCACAGTATTTAGTGCCATTTTCCCCGTTATAGCGCCATCTAGTGTCCGATCGGCGAGCTTTTTATATCACGACCTTAGACCGATGGCCTACACATATTATTCAAGCCCCATGATGATATCTCAAACCCCTCTCAAGTTATGGCCGTTTAAATGTTGTAAGCTCCGCCCAGTTCGGTTTTTGGCCACTCCTTGCGTGTATGAATACAAATTTCAACTTTTTTTTGATAATTATTCATATTCACACTCCACAGAGTCAATTAGCCTTGGTTAGGTTCAGATCGGACGAAAAACCTAGGACTAGTTCGCAAAAGTAGGTTTGAACGTTATCGCCAATAACTAACGAACCGTTTGATTGACAGCAATGCTTCAAAAGGCAAAGTTTTTCGTCATGAGCCGATCTATCAAATGATGTCATGTTTGTGTGTGTATGTCAAACGTCACGTGATACAGGCACCGAAATACGGTATTACGCCCCCTAGTGGCCAAATGACACTGTAATTCTTACAGGCCTTCAAGAGCAGTACACGAACAAGCACAGTGAGTGTCGTTCCGATCGACCTTCGTTAACCCTGTCAAATCAGCCCTCACACTTCATTGGCCGATGACGGCCATGTTTTTGCAGATACGCCAATGTCCTTCTAGACCCTCATGGTACATTGCACAAAGACACACCATACCAAATATGAAGTGTATCGGGCTTACGGTTGTGTAGTGATAGCCATTTTCGACCTCAAGCTTATTATAGCGCCACCTAGTGGCCAAATTCCGCGTATTTTTTCCTGTGACCCCGGAGTGAGCTGATACACATGTGTACCAAACCGCGTTAAGATATCTCTAACCGTTCACGAGTTATAGCCATTTTCCTGGAGATAGTCTACTTCCGGTATTGAATTTTGGCGCCCCTTAGTGACACTGAAGCGAAATTACACATTCTGTTCGATAATTATTTACCTACTCACTCCACAGATTTCTCCTGCGTTGGAACGATTCCGATCGGGCGAAAAACCTAGGACTAGTTCATTTTGGCTTGAAATGCATATTATGCAAATTAGCGAAAAAATTTGCATACCGGAAATGAAATCGGAGATATACATTTTTTAAGTTTGGAGCCAGGGACTACAATGATACCAAACACTTGAGTGTAGGATGTCCGGTTTAGGAGTTATGAGCCCCAACGCGTCGGGCATTGCTATAGCGCCACCTATGGGCCGATTTGGCTGATTCACTGTATCTGAGTAGCCTGCTAATATACAACCAGTTGACCAAGTGGCAAGTTTCTACGACTTACGGTTTGTGCTGGGCGACACGTTTTATGGCGGAAAAATAATAATAATAATAATTAAAGCTGCAAGCAGCGTTTACCGGGTTTCGAGCATTAAAGCACATACAACATGTCAGATGTCGTCGACCAGGCTGATACACCACATCGCATCCAGAAAAATGTAAGAGATGGTCAGAAACGGTTCAGACAGACTATGTAGCTTACACACAGGTGCACCTATAGGACAAACATGTCACATCCTTAATGTTAAGTCATTCTGATAATTTGTTAACGAGAATTAGTTTTTCAGATTTATACCGTAAAATACAATTCAGAAATGGCCGTGTTTAGTTGAATTACAAGGCCATTGAGTCGGGTTCAAGCGATTTGGGACCTTAAGAACTTTCAGGGCATGCCTGTGTAGTTTTGCTGAATTGTACAAAATAAATTATAAAAAATAAGCTACCTCACACACCTGTTCAAAGTCATCAGCAAAAAAGGTGCTATCATTCAGTGAAATGTCTCCCTCTCTTCTCACGAAGCATTGACAAATAGAACACTGAAGGAAATGTTTGTGGTGCTTACAGTGGCAAAACTTGGGTCACAAAATGTTAAAATAGTGTAAAAAAGTCAAACGAGCCGAACCCCATATCTCTACGATGTTCTGATACAAAGATACAGCTCTTGCTAAATGGTTGCTAGGGTATTCTGATTGGTTGCTAGGGAGTGAATTGCAATCCACCAATGATTATACTCAAAGCCATGAAAGGCATAATCCACGATGACTCATGATTTTAGATATAAGGTTGCAGTATTTTTAAGTCAAAATAACAAATAACCACTAGGTGGCGCTATGAAAAACTTGTGCATGCAACGTCATGAATGTGTTACATCTACCTAGTATCATGGCTATACACTTAAGTTTAGTGAAAAAAACTGTTGTATGACCATTGTGCTAGCTCAACGTCAAAGGTTTTGTTCAATTATGAGGCCAACTAGTGGTGCAGGCATACCATTTTTTTTGTATTGCCTCAGACTCTGCTCAGACATCAGCGTATCAAATCTGGTAAAAAAATATCATTTCGTTGCGGAGTTATAACCATTTATGTGTAAAAAACACAAAATTTGGAGTAAATTTTTCGTTTTTTGCAATTTTCGACCATTTCTGATGGAAATTTTAACATAATGCCAATAGAACTTTTTGTTCAGAAGGTAATACAATATTCTTCCTATGGTTGTTTCGAGTCGATCGGAGGAACCCTCGCGGAGTTATTCGCGCATGTTTTTTAAGCGCTATTTTCCTGTGCAGAACCAACCGTAAAGCAAAACCTGGCATGCTTGGTATCGTTGGACTCGGCAACAATTCAGGAGTCCAAGGAAAAAAGTCGCATGAAAATACGTTAAACTCAGCCGAAGTTATAAGCATTATTCGATTCGTATGACCACTAGGTGGCGCTGTGACGAAACGATGCATGAAACCTCAGGCCATGACTCTCATCACAAGTACCAAGTGTCGTGTTGATACTTCATTCCTGTCCCCAGTTATAGCCAATAATGTTCTAGTGCCTGCCCACAATTCAGACGTGTGGGCGTGGCATGTTGACCGTGAGTCGAAAGTTCAACTTTTTTTTGATAATTATTGATATTCAAACTCCAAGGAACATTTTAGCACTGGAATGATTCCGATCGGGCGAAAAACCTAGGACTAGTTCGTTTTTATTTTTTTCGACAAAATCGAAAATAGCGGAAAATTTTTCATGACGGAAATGAAAACGGAGATATACATTTTTTAAGTTTGGAGCCAGGGATTACAATGATATCAAACACTTGAGTGTATGATGGCCGGTTTAGGAGTTATGAGCCCAAACGCGTCGGGCATTGCTATAGCGCCACCTATGGGCCGATTTGGCTGGTTCACTGTATCTGAGTAGCCTGCTAATATACAACCAGTTGACCAAGTGGCAAGTTTCTACGACTTACGGTTTGTGCTGGGCGACGCGTTTTATGGCGGAAAAATAATAATAATAATAATAATAATAATAATAATAATAATAAAACAGACAAATACAATAGGTTTTCAGCACTTCGTGCTCGAAACCCTAATAATAATAATAAATATAGCTGCAAGCAGCAATTGCCGGGTTTCGAGCTTTAAGGCAACGTCAAAAACCTCACACTTCGCTTACCAGGCTGAGCAGTTAAACCCGAACACAGCCACAATGAATGTTAGACCACCTCGCTTCAGAAAATGAAAGAGATGGTCAAAAAAGGATCATACAGACTATGTATGCTTACACACAGGTGCACCTATAAGACAAACATGTAATGTCCTTAATGTGACGTTATGAGGATAATTTGTTAAGGAGAATTAGTTTTTCAGATTTATAACGTAACATACAATTCAGAAATGGCCGTGTTTAGTTGAACTACAAGGCCATTGAGTCGTGGTATGGTGCAATGGTGCAAACAGACTGCACAAGTGTACATAAGAAACAAACACAGCAGCGCAGCAGACCGCAAGGACCTACAGTGAACATCAAACACAGCTGGAAAGATAATGCTTGACTTATTTAATGTCCTCCTGAATTGTGTTATGATAACCCCAGGCAGGGCCGCCTTAACCTAATGTGAGGCCCCGGGGCTAAGAGGTTTTGTAGGCCCCCCTTCCCCTCGATTTATAGTCTAATTTTTTTTTAAGTGTAATATCTAGGTACATCACAAAATGCATTAGTTTCTTTCGAGACATACAACAGTGAGTTTTCCCTCTTTGAGCCAGAAAACACCATAATATTGTTATTAACATATCACTGAGCCCACTTGAGCATAAACACAAGACACTTTATTTAACAACCACACACAGCAACATGTGGTGATAATAAAACCAAAATGTGTGAAAGTATATATGTTTATAAGCTTTATATTTATATAGTTTTTGGAAAATACAAATTTGCAGAAAATTGCCACTCACAACTAAATGCTCACCACAGTTTTAAAAATATAATACGTTAAAGTTAGTTTTAAAGTGAAAATGCATTAATGATAACAAAAGATAAGTCTTTATAGACAGAATCTTGTTAAATGCATTAATGATAACAAAAGATAAGTCTTTAGACAGAATCTTGTTTTTTAATCAGTTATTTATTTTGTAGGCTATTGAAGATATAGTATGCATTGTATTTAGTATTTATGCATACATAAGCATGTAAAACGACCAAGTATGAATATGCACAAGACAGACAGGGAACATACCTGTATATAAGATCTTAAGATAATGAGATTATAATGGTGCTATCAGGGGATGATCATTTGAGATGGTCTAGTCGCTCTTTACTTTCTTAGACTTGCACCTTTACCGTTGCGTCTCTTTCTCGTCTTTCTAAACCAACAGATGTGTGTACTGTGAGCTAACGTCGCGTCAAACATCGCTCCAGCTGCGCACGCGTCACTGATAGAAACGCGAGTAAACTTAAACTTTATAACAATTAACAGCATTATGTGCGGGAACTCCTTTCTTAATTTAGCGGCACAGTTTCTTGTGCACGTTTGGAGAGACTTCTGCATGCCAGAGACTCAGACAGCTGCACGAGCACAGAGAGAGCAAACAAGCGAGCGCGCGCGCGAAAGAGAGAGAGACCTGCACCTCAGTGCTTATTATGAAATTTCAGAAATTACTCTTTCATTTGTTGGTGGATTATTTCCCGTTTCTCTGTCACACTCAGTCTAACATGCAGGAATGTCAAGTTGACAACGCGCACATAATTACATCACGCGGAATAAAAAATATGTTACGTCTAACATTTTATTTCACGTTAAGTTACAACGGACCAATCAGCAGCCATGTAACGTGCAATTAGAGTGATTGACAGAAAACCTGACAAGTTACAAAACAATATGACCTTTTCAGCTCATCATGAACGCAAACTTGGGAGGCCCTTGAACTTGGGAGGCCCCTGGGCTTCAGCCCAGGTAAGCCCGTGCATTAAGGCGGCCTTGACCCCAGGACTAAGCACAAGGCAAAACCGGGCATGTTTGGTATCGTTGGACTCTGCAACAATTCAGGACTCCTGTGAAAAAAGTCCCATGAAAATACGGTGACTGCAGCCAAAGTTGTAGGCATGTAAAATATGCGTCCGAAACTGCAGGCTCCCTCAGGTCCTGACTGCCATCAGAATTACCGAGTACAATGTCATTACGCATACGTTTGGTGAAGATACAACCTTAAATACATTAGTTATCAGCAAGAAAACGGCTGTCATTCAGTGAAATCTCTCCGCTCTCTACTCACTTCTAAGTGAAAATAACAAATAAGCACAGGGTGGCGCTACGACAAAATTGTGCACGCAACGTCAGGTCATACCTTTGTTACATCTAGCTAGTATCATGGCTAAACACTTCAGTTTAGTGAAAAAACTGTTGTAAGACCATTGGGCTCGCTCAATGTCAAAGGTTTTGTTCAATTATGAGGCCAACTAGTGGTGCAGGCATATTATTTTTTGGGTATTGCCTCAGACTCTGCTCAGACATCAGTGTATCAAATCTGGTGAAAAAATGTCATTTCGTTGCAGAGGTATAACCATTTATGTGTAAAAACGACAAATTTTGGGGAAATTTTTCGTTTTTTGTAATTTTCGGCCATTTCTGATAAAAATTTTAACATAACGCCAATAGACTTTTTTGTTCAGAAGGTAATGCAATGTTCTTCCTATGGTCGTTTCGAGTCGATCGGAATAACCCTCGCGGAGTTATTCACGCGTGTTTTTTAAGCGCTATTTTCCTGTGCAGAACTAACTGTAAGGCGAAACCTGGAATGCTTGGTATCGTAGGACTCGGAAACAATTCAGGATGCTAAAAAAAACAACTCCCATGAAAATCTCTTGACCACAGATAAAGTTATAGGCGTGAAAGTTGGAACCATTGCATAATCACAGTATTTAGTGCCATTTTCCCCGTTATAGCGCCATCTAGTGTCCGATCGGCGAGATTTTTATATCACGACCTTAGACCGATGGCCTACACATATGATTCAAGCCCTATGATGATATCTCAAACGCCTCTCGAGTTATGGCCGTTTAAATGTTTTAAGCTCCGCCCAGTTCGGTTTTTGGCCACTCCTTGCATGTTTGAATACAAATTTCAACTTTTTTTCGATAATTATTCATATTCACACTCCACAGAATCAATCAGCCTTGGTTAGGTTCGGATCGGGCAAAAAACCTAGGACTAGTTCGCAAAAGTATATTTGAATGTTATCGTCAATAACTAACGAACCGTTTGATTGACAGCAATGCTTCAAGAGGCAAAGTTTTTCGTCATGAGCCGATCTATCATATGATGTCATGTTTGTGTGTGTATGTCAAACGTCACGTGATACAGGCACCGAAATACGGTATTACGCCCCCTAGTGGCCAAATTACACCACAAATCTTACAGGCCTTCAGGAGCAGTACACGAAGAAGCACAGTGCATTTCTTTCCGATCGACCTCCGTTAACCCTGTCAAATCAGTCCTCAACATTCATTGGCTGATGACGGCCATGTTTTTGGAGAAACACCAATGTCCTTCTAGACCCTCATGGTACATTGCACAAAGACACACCATACAAAATATTAAGTGTATCGGGCTAACGGTTGTGTAGTAATAGCCATTCCCGAGCTCAAGCCTGTTATAGCGCCACCTAGTGGCCAAAATCTGCATCTTTTTTACTGTGACCCCGGACTGAGCTAGTACACATGTGTACCAAACCTCGTTAAGATATCTCAAACCGTTCACCAGTTATAGCCATTTCATTGATGGTAGGCTACTTCCTGTATGGAGTTTTGGCGCCCCTTAGTGACCCTAAAGCGTAATTTCAAATTCTGTTCGATAATTATTTACCTACTCACTCCACAGATTTCTCCTGCATTGAAACGGTTCCGATCGGGCGAAAAACCTAGGACTAGTTCATTTTGGCTTGAAATGTATATTATGCAAATTAGCGGAAAAATTTGCATAACGGAAATGAAATCGGAGATATACATTTTTTAAGTTTGGAGCCAGGGATTACAATGAGACCAAACACTTGAGTGTATGATGTCCGGTTTAGGAGTTATGAGCCCCAACACGTCGAGCATTGCTATAGCGCCACCTATGGGCCGATTTGGCTGATTCACTGTATCTGAGTAGCCTGCTAATATACAACCAGTTGACCAAGTGGCAAGTTTCTACGACTTACGGTTTGGCCTGGGCAACGCGTTTTACCGTGGAAAAATAATAAATAATAATTAAAGCTGCAAGCAGCATTTACCGGGTTTCGAGCATTAAAGCACGTCAGAGACGTCAGACGTCGTCGACCAGGCTGATACATCACATCGCATGCAGAAAAACGAAAGAGATGGTCAGAAACGGTTCATACAGACTATGTATGCTTACACACAGGTGCACCTATAGGACAAATATGTCACGTCCTTAATGTTAAGTCATTCAGATAATTTGTTAACGAGAATTAGTTTTTCAGATTTATACCGTAACATACAATTCAGAAATGGCCGTGTTTAGTTGAACTACAAGGCCATTGAGTCGTGGTATGGTGCAATGGTGTAAACAGACTGCAGACGTGCACATAAAACACACACACAGCAGCGCAGCAAACCGCAAGGACCTACAGTGGACAGCAAACACAGCTGGAAAGATAATACTTGACTTATTTAATGTCCTCCTTAATTGTGTTCTGATAACTCCAGGACTAAGCATAAGGCAAAACCTGGCATGTTTGGTATCGTTGGACTCTGCAACAATTCAGGACTCCTGTGAAAAAAGTCCCATGAAAATACGGTGACTGCAGCCAAAGATTTACGTTTCTAAAATATGCTTCCGACCACTAGGTGTTGGTGCAACAAAACTGCAGGCTCCCTCAGGTCCTGACTGCCATCAGAATAACCAAGTACTGTGTCATTACGCATACGTTTGGCGAAGATACACCTTAAATACATTAGCTATCAGCAAAAAAACAGCTCTCATTCGGTGAAATTTCTCTGCTCTCTACTCACTTTTAAGTGAAAATAACAAATAACCACAGGGTGGCGCTACGACAAAATTGTGCATGCAACGTCAGGTCATGACTTTGTTACATCTAGCTAGTATCATGGCTGAACACTTTAGTTTAGTGAAAAAAACAGTTGTAAGACCATTGGGCTCGCTCAATGTCAAAGGTTTTGTTCAATTATGAGGCCAACGAGTGGTGCAGGCATATTATTTTTTGGGTATTGCCTCAGACTCTGCTCAGCCATCAGCGTATCAAATCTGGTGAAAAAATGTTATTTCGTTGCGGAGGTATAACCATCTATGTGTAAAAAACACAAAATTTTGAGGTAATTTTTCTTTTTTTGCAATTTTCTGCCATTTCTGATAGAAATTTTAACATAACGCCAATAGACTTTTTTGTTCAGAAGGTAATGCAATGTTCTTCCTATGGTCGTTTCGAGTCGATCGGAATAACCCTCGCGGAGTTATTCGCGCGTATTTTTTAAGCGCTATTTTCCTGTGCAGAACTAACTGTAAGGCGAAATCTGGCATGCTTGGTATCGTAGGACTCGGAAACAATTCAGGATGCTAAAAAAATAACTCCCATGAAAATCTCTTGACCACAGATAAAGTTATAGGCGTGAAAGTTGCAACCATTGCATAATCACAGTATTTAGTGCTATTTTACCCGTTATAGCGCCATCTAGTGTCCAATCGGGGAGCTTTTTATATCACGACCTTAGACCGATGGCCTACACATATGATTCAAGCCCCATGATGATATCTCAAACGCCTCTCGAGTTATGGCCGTTTAAATGTTTTAAGCTCCGCCCAGTTCGATTTTTGGCCACTCCTTGCGTGTTTGAATACAAATTTCAACTTTTTTTCGATAATTATTCATATTCCCACTCCACAGAATCAATCAGCTTTCGTTAGGTTCAGATCGGATGAAAAACCTAGGACTAGTTCGCAAAAGTAGGTTTGAACGTTATCGCCAATAACTAACGAACCGTTTGATTGACAACAACGCTTTAAGAGGCAAAGTTTTTCGTCATGAACCGATCTATCATATGATGTCATGTTTGTGTATGTATGTCAAACGTCACGTGATACAGGCACCGACATACGGTATTACGCCCCCTAGTGGCCAAATGACACCATAATTCTTACAGACCTTCTAGAGCAGTACACAAACAAGCACAGTGAGTGTCATTCCGATCGACCTTCGTTAACCCTGTCAAATCAGCCCTCACACTTCATTGGCCGATGACGGCCATGTTTTTGCAGATACGCCAATGTCCTTCTAGACCCTCATGGTACATTGCACAAAGACACACCATACCAAATATGAAGTGTATCGGGCTTACGGTTGTGTAGTGATAGCCATTTTCGACCCTCAAGCTTATTATAGCGCCACCTAGTGGCCAAAATCCGCGTATTTTTTCCTGTGACCCCGGAGTGAGCTGATACACATGTGTACCAAACCGCGTTAAGATATCTCTAACCGTTCACGAGTTATAGCCATTTTCCTGGAGATAGTCTACTTCCGGTATTTAATTTTGGCGCCCCTTAGTGACACTGAAGCGAAATTACACATTCTGTTCGATAATTATTTACCTACTCACTCCACAGATTTCTCCTGCGTTGGAACGATTCCGATCGGGCGAAAAACCTAGGACTAGTTCAGTTTGGCTTGAAATGCATAGTATGCAAATTAGCGAAAAAATTTGCATACCGGAAATGAAATCGGAGATATACATTTTTTAAGTTTGGAGCCAAGGATTACAATGATACCAAACACTTGAGTGTAGGATGTCCGGTTTAGGAGTTATGAGCCCCAACGCGTCGGGCATTGCTATAGCGCCACCTATGGGCCGATTTGGCTGATTCACTGTATCTGAGTAGCCTGCTAATATACAACCAGTTGACCAAGTGGCAAGTTTCTACGACTTACGGTTTGTGCTGGGCGACGCGTTTTATGGCGGAAAAATAATAATAATAATAATAATTAAAGCTGCAAGCAGCATTTACCGGGTTTCGAGCATTAAAGCACGTCAGAGACGTCAGACGTCGTCGACCAGGCTGATACACCACATCGCATGCAGAAAAATGAAAGAGATGGTCAGAAACGGTTCATACAGACTATGTATGCTTACACACAGGTGCACCTATAGGACAAATATGTCACGTCCTTAATGTTAAGTCATTCAGATAATTTGTTAACGAGAATTAGTTTTTCAGATTTATACCGTAACATACAATTCAGAAATGGCCGTGTTTAGTTGAACTACAAGGCCATTGAGTCGTGGTATGGTGCAATGGTGTAAACAGACTGCAGACGTGCACATAAGGCACACACACAGCAGCGCAGCAAACCGCAAGGACCTACAGTGGACAGCAAACACAGCTGGAAAGATAATGCTTGACTTATTTAATGTCCTCCTTAATTGTGTTCTGATAACTCCAGGACTAAGCATAAGGCAAAACCTGGCATGTTTGGTATCGTTGGACTCTGCAACAATTCAGGACTCTTGTGAAAAAAGTCCCATGAAAATACGGTGACTGCAGCCAAAGATTTAGGTTTCTAAAATTTGCTTCCGACCACTAGGTGTTGGTGCAACAAAACTGCAGGCTCCCTCAGGTCCAGACTGCCATCAGAATTACCAAGTACTGTGTCATTACGCATACGTTTGGCGAAGATACAACCTTAAATACATTAGCTATCAGCAAAAAACAGCTCTCACTCAGTGAAATTTCTCTGCTCTCTACTCACTTTTAAGTGAAAATAACAAATAACCACAGGGTGGCGCTACGACAAAATTGCGCATGCAACGTCAGGTCATGACTTTGTTACATCTAGCTAGTATCATGGCTGAACACTTTAGTTTAGTGAAAAAAAACAGTTGTAAGACCATTGGGCTCGCTCAATGTCAAAGGTTTTGTTCAATTATGAGGCCAACGAGTGGTGCAGGCATATTATTTTTTGGGTATTGCCTCAGACTCTGCTCAGCCATCAGCGTATCAAATCTGGTGAAAAAATGTCATTTCGTTGCGGAGGTATAACCATTTATGTGTAAAAAACACAAAATTATGAGGTAATTTTTCGTTTTTTGCAATTTTCTGCCATTTCTGATAGAAATTTTAACATAACGCCAATAGACTTTTTTGTTCAGAAGGTAATGCAATGTTCTTCCTATGGTCGTTTAAAGTCGATCGGAATAATCCTCGCAGAGTTATTCGCGCATGTTTTGTAAGTGCTATTTTTGCTGTGCAGAACTAACCGTAAGGCGAAACCTGGCATGCTTGGTATCGTAGGACTCGGAAACAATTCAGGATGCTAAAAAAATAACTCCCATGAAAATCTCTTGACCACAGATAAAGTTATAGGCGTGAAAGTTGCAACCATTGCATAATCACAGTATTTAGTGCTATTTTCCCCGTTATAGCGCCATCTAGTGTCCAATCGGCAGGCTTTTTATATCACGACCTTAGACCGATGGCCTACACATATGATTCAAGCCCCATGATGATATCTCAAACGCCTCTCGAGTTATGGCCGTTTAAATGTTTTAAGCCCCGCCCAGTTCGGTTTTTGGCCACTCCTTGCTGTTTGAATACAAATTTCAACTTTTTTTCGATAATTATTCATATTCCCACTCCACAGAATCAATCAGCTTTCGTTAGGTTCAGATCGGATGAAAAACCTAGGACTAGTTCGCAAAAGTAGGTTTGAACGTTATCGCCAATAACTAACGAACCGTTTGATTGACAGCAACGCTTCAAGAGGCAAAGTTTTTCGTCATGAACCGATCTATCATATGATGTAATGTTTGTGTGTGTATGTCAAACGTCACGTGATACAGGCACCGAAATACGGTATTACGCCCCCTAGTGGCCAAATGACACCATAATTCTTACAGACCTTCTGGAGCAGTACACAAACAAGCACAGTGAGTGTCGTTCCGATCGACCTTCGTTAACCCTGTCAAATCAGCCCTCACACTTCATTGGCCGATGACGGCCATGTTTTTGGAGATACGCCAATGTCCTTCTATAGCCTCATGGTACATTGCACAAAGACACACCATACCAAATATGAAGTGTATCGGGCTTACGGTTGTGTAGTGATAGCCATTTTCGACCTCAAGCTTATTATAGCGCCACCTAGTGGCCAAAATCCGCGTATTTTTTCCTGTGACCCCGGAGTGAGCTGATACACATGTGTACCAAACCGCGTTAAGATATCTCTAACCGTTCACGAGTTATAGCCATTTTCCTGGAGATAGTCTACTTCCGGTATTGAATTTTGGCGCCCCTTAGTGACACTGAAGCGAAATTACACATTCTGTTCGATAATTATTTACCTACTCACTCCACAGATTTCTCCTGCGTTGGAACGATTCCGATCGGGCGAAAAACCTAGGACTAGTTCATTTTGGCTTGAAATGCATATTATGCAAATTAGCGAAAAAATTTGCATACCGGAAATGAAATCGGAGATATACATTTTTCAAGTTTGGAGCCAGGGATTACAATGATACCAAACACTTGAGTGTAGGATGTCCGGTTTAGGAGTTATGAGCCCCAACGCGTCGGGCATTGCTATAGCGCCACCTATGGGCCGATTTGGCTGATTCACTGTATCTGAGTAGCCTGCTAATATACAACCAGTTGACCAAGTGGCAAGTTTCTACGACTTACGGTTTGTGCTGGGCGACGCGTTTTATGGCGGAAAAATAATAATAATAATAATAATAATAATAATTAAAGCTGCAAGCAGCATTTACCGGGTTTCGAGCATTAAAGCACATCAGAGACGTCAGACGTCGTCGACCAGGCTGATACACCACATCGCATCCAGAAAAACGAAAGAGATGGTCAGAAACGGTTCATACAGACTATGTATGCTTACACACAGGTGCACCTATAAGACAAACATGTAATGTCCTTAATGTTAAGTCATTCCGATAATTTGTTAACGAGAAAAAGTTTTTCAGATTTATACCATAACATACAATTCAGAAATGGCCGTGTTTAGTTGAACTACAAGGCCATTGAGTCGTGGTATGGTGCAATGGTGTAAACAGACTGCAGACGTGCACATAAGGCACACACACAGCAACGCAACAAACCGCAAGGACCTACAGTGGACAGCAAACACAGCTGGAAAGATAATGCTTGACTTATTTAATGTCCTCCTTGAATGTGTTCTGATAACTCCAGGACTAAGCATAAGGCAAAACCTGGCATGTTTGGTATCGTTGGACTCTGCAACAATTCAGGACTCCTGTGAAAAAAGTCCCATGAAAATACGGTAACTGCAGCCAAAGTTCTAGGCGTGTAAAATATGCGTCCGACCACTAGGTGGCGGTGCAACTAAACTGCAGGCTCCCTCAGGCCCTGACTGCCATCAGAATTACCAAGTACCGTGTCATTACGCATACGTTTGGCGAAGATACAACCTTAAATACATTAGTTATCAGCAAAAAACAGCTCTCATTCAGTGAAATCTCTCCGCTCTCTACTCACTTTTAAGTGAAAATAACAAATAACCACAGGATGGCGCTATGACAAAATTGTGCATGCAACGTCAGGTCATGACTTTGTTACATCTAGCTAGTATCATGGCTGCACACTTTAGTTTAGTAAAAAACAGTTGTAAGACCATTGGGCTCGATCAACGTCAAAGGTTTTGTTCAATTATGAGGCCAACTAGTGGTCCAGGCATACCATTTTTTTTGTATTGCCCTAGACTCTTCTCAAACATCAGCGTATCAAATCTGGTGAAAAAAGTCATTTCGTTGCGGAGGTATAACCATTTATGTGTAAAAAACGACACATTTTGAGGTAATTTTTCGTTTTTTGTAATTTTCGGCCATTTCTGATGGAAATTTTAACATAATGCCAATAGACTTTTTTGTTCAGAAGGTAATGCAATGTTCTTCCTATGGTCGTTTCGAGTCGATCAGAATAACCCTCGCGGAGTTATTCGCGCGTGTTTTTTAAGCGCTATTTTCCTGTGCAGAACTAACTGTAAGGCGAAACCTGGCATGCTTGGTATCGTTGGACTCGGCAACAATTCAGGATGCTAAAAAAACAACTCCCATGAAAATCTCTTGACCACAGATAAAGTTATAGGCGTAAAAGTTGTAACCATTGCATAATCACAGTATTTAGTGCCATTTTCCCCGTTATAGCGCCATCTAGTGTCCGATCGGCGAGCTTTTTATATCACGACCTTAGACCGATGGCCTACACATATTATTCAAGCCCCAGGATGATATCTCAAACCCCTCTCAAGTTATGGCCGTTTAAATGTTCTAAGCTCCGCCCAGTTCGGTTTTTGGCCACTCCTTGCGTGTATGAATACAAATTTCAACTTTTTTTTGATAATTATTCATATTCACACTCCACAGAGTCAATTAGCCTTGGTTAGGTTCAGATCGGACGAAAAACCTAGGACTAGTTCGCAAAAGTAGGTTTGAACGTTATCGCCAATAACTAACGAACCGTTTGATTGACAGCAATGCTTCAAAAGGCAAAGTTTTTCGTCATGAGCCGATCTATCAAATGATGTCATGTTTGTGTGTGTATGTCAAACGTCACGTGATACAGGCACCGAAATACGGTATTACGCCCCCTAGTGGCCAAATGACACTGTAATTCTTACAGGCCTTCAAGAGCAGTACACGAACAAGCACAGTGAGTGTCGTTCCGATCGACCTTCGTTAACCCTGTCAAATCAGCCCTCACACTTCATTGGCCGATGACGGCCATGTTTTTGCAGATACGCCAATGTCCTTCTAGACCCTCATGGTACATTGCACAAAGACACACCATACCAAATATGAAGTGTATCGGGCTTACGGTTGTGTAGTGATAGCCATTTTCGACCTCAAGCTTATTATAGCGCCACCTAGTGGCCAAAATCCGCGTATTTTTTCCTGTGACCCCGTAGTGAGCTGATACACATGTGTACCAAACCGCGTTAAGATATCTCTAACCGTTCACGAGTTATAGCCATTTTCCTGGAGATAGTCTACTTCCGGTATTGAATTTTGGCGCCCCTTAGTGACACTGAAGCGAAATTACACATTCTGTTCGATAATTATTTACCTACTCACTCCACAGATTTCTCCTGCGTTGGAACGATTCCGATCGGGCGAAAAACCTAGGACTAGTTCATTTTGGCTTGAAATGCATATTATGCAAATTAGCGAAAAAATTTGCATACCGGAAATGAAATCGGAGATATACATTTTTTAAGTTTGGAGCCAGGGATTACAATGATACCAAACACTTGAGTGTAGGATGTCCGGTTTAGGAGTTATGAGCCCCAACGCATCGGGCATTGCTATAGCGCCACCTATGGGCCGATTTGGCTGATTCACTGTATCTGAGTAGCCTGCTAATATACAACCAGTTGACCAAGTGGCAAGTTTCTACGACTTACGGTTTGTGCTGGGCGACGCGTTTTATGGCGGAAAAATAATAATAATAATAATAATAATAATAATAATAAATATAGCTGCAAGCAGCGATTAGCGGGGTTCAAGCGATCTGGGACCTTAAAGGGGTCATAGCGTGAAAATCTCACTTTTCCATGTGGAAGTGCTATAATTGGGTCCCCAGTTCTTCTATCAACCTAGACAACGTAAAACAGATCAACCCAGTAACTTTCTTTGGGAAAACCATTCTCTGTAAGCATGTGAAAATTTACGTAGTTCAAATTTGACCTGTTTTGTGAGGTAGGTAGCAAAGCGAATTACAATAATACTGCCCCCTTTATCTGCACTATCCAACCACAGCACTGCCATTTAGTGCAGAGAGAAAGAAGGGAAAAAAATAATTGACCTCACAATTGAGATTCAATTACAACAAACCACCATCATTGTGATTAGTGTTTGCATTTCATCCACTCATTTGCATTTTAAAGGAAACAGCCAAAAACGGCACACTTTTGCTCCGGCCTACAAAGTGTCAATTTTAACATGCAATCATAAATGGTCTGTGGAGTATTTTGAGGTAACACTTCACATACACACTCTGGGGACACAAACAATTTATTTTACATCTTAATAAAATCTCATAATATGACCCCTTTAAGGGCATGCCTGTGTAGATTTGCTGCTACTTAGAATCTGGAATACTAACATGTTACCAATTTTCTGTAGAGAATATGATGTGGTGCATGCAAGGGCAAGATTTGCCACACAAAAGGTTTCAAAAATTGTTAACAAGAGACAAAACAGCCCACCACAAGTTCTCTACGATGTTCTGATATAGAGATATACGTCTCACAGGGCTAACCTATAACACAGCAATGGTGAAGAATAAGCTAACACACACACAGAAGCAGAAATGGCAGGGTTAGGAAATAATACTTTGAAATAAATGACCAATCTCCATATGCTTGGTGTCCTTGAAGATTCCATCAACCTATTTAAATGTTTAACCCTTGTCCGATTGTCACATGACTGTTAAAACGAATACCAACAGAATGATTGATGAAATGTTATTTTAACATAATAATAGGGACTTCATAAATCATGTATCCATTGATGAAACCTGTGAACACATTTTGGATTTGGAAACAATAAAGCAATGTTACATATTTTAATAAAAACATTTTCAGGCTCTGTCATGTTAAATTGTCAAATAGTGGTATAGCTCTGCAATCATTGTTATGTGATTATAGGCTGGGCCAATACATAACTGATCCAACTATGTTTTCAATATCAAATTCTGTCAATAACAAATGTCATGTCATTTAGTAGACTTGCAGCATATTTGCTGGTGAGCATTTGTCTGTGGTCACTTTCATAAAGTGCAGCCATTTAGTTGGGTTCTGGCAGGTCATTTGTGTGAATAATATCCAAATGCATTATTACGTGAAGTTTTGGGCTGCAATATTTTAAAAAGAACGTATAAAAATGTAACTACTTTGTATTATACATCATGTCATGACACGTTTATGTCATGGAAGGTAGACTAGAATCCTAATGCTACTGATGTAAATACAGCCAGACATACAGTCTTGTTCAAAATAATAGCAGTACAATGTGACTAACCAGAATAATCAAGGTTTTTAGTTTATTTTTTATTGCTACGTGGCAAACAAGTTACCAGTAGGTTCAGTAGATTCTCGGAAAACAAATGAGACCCAGCATTCATGATATGCACGCTCTTAAGGCTGTGCAATTGGGCAATTAGTTGAATTAGTTGAAAGGGGTGTGTTCAAACAAATAGCAGTGTGGTATTCAATCACTGAGGTCATCAATTTTGTGAAGAAACAGGTGTGAATCAGGTGGCCCCTATTTAAGGATGAAGCCAACACTTGTTGAACATGCATTTGAAAGCTGAGGAAAATGGGTCGTTCAAGACATTGTTCAGAAGAACAGCGTACTTTGATTAAAAAGTTGATTGGAGAGGGGAAAACCTATAAAGAGGTGCAAAAAATGATAGGCTGTTCAGCTAAAATTATCTCCAATGCCTTAAAATGGAGAGAAAAACCAGAGAGACGTGGAAGAAAACGGAAGACAACCATCAAAATGGATAGAAGAATAACCAGAATGACAAAGGCTCAGCCAATGATCACCTCCAGGATGATCAAAGACAGTCTGGAGTTACCTGTAAGTACTGTGACAGTTAGAAGACGTCTGTGTGAAGCTAATCTATTTTCAAGGATCCCCCGCAAAGTCCCTCTGTTAAAAAAAGGCATGTGCAGAAGAGGTTACAATTTGCCAAGGAACACATCAACTGGCCTAAAGAGAAATGGAGGAACATTTTGTGGACTGATGAGAGTAAAATTGTTCTTTTTGGGTCCAAGGGCCACAGGCAGTTTGTGAGACGACCCCCAAACTCTGAATTCAAGCCACAGTACACAGTGAAGACAGTGAAGCATGGAGGTGCAAGCATCATGATATGGGCATGTTTCTCCTACTATGGTGTTGGGCCTATTTATCGCATACCAGGGATCATGGATCAGTTTGCATATGTTAAAATACTTGAAGAGGTCATGTTGCCCTATGCTAAAGAGGACATGCCCTTGAAATGGTTGTTTCAACAAGACAATGACCCAAAACACACTAGTAAATGGGCAAAGTCTTGGTTCCAAACCAACAAAATTTATGTTATGGAGTGGCCAGCCCAATCTCCAGACCTTAATCCAATTGAGAACTTGTGGGGTGATATCAAAAATGCTGTTTCTGAAGCAAAACCAAGAAATGTGAATGAATTGTGGAATGTTGTTAAAGAATCATGGAGTGGAATAACAGCTGAGAGGTGCCACAAGTTGGTTGACTCCATGCCACACAGATGTCAAGCAGTTTTAAAAAACTGTGGTCATACAACTAAATATTAGTTTAGTGATTCACAGGATTGCTAAATCCCAGAAAAAAAATGTTTGTACAAAATAGTTTTGAGTTTGTACAGTCAAAGGTAGACACTGCTATTTTTTTGAACACACCCCTTTCAACTAATTGCCCAATTGCACAGCCTTAAGAGCGTGCATATCATGAATGCTGGGTCTTGTTTGTTTTCTGAGAATCTACTGAACCTACTGGTAACTTGTTTGCCACGTAACAATAAAAAATATACTAAAAACCTTGATTATTCTGGTTAGTCACATTGTACTGCTATTATTTTGAACAAGACTGTATATCATCTTGATAGCAGCAATTCATTTCTGATTATGCTCAGAGTTTTGGGGATAATGGAAAACTTTAATCCATATCTTTATGATTTCCTTTAAACATGCATGCTGCAATTCAATCGTACAAATGGCACCTACACCACTGTGTGACATCACATGAAATCTATGCATACAACAGCAGATATTCAAATTCATTACATTTTGTACTTGATAAATCTATACACACAGAGGACAGAAAAAAATTACTACACTGATTTTATTTTTGTTGACTTAAAAACCTAGGATGAGTTTTGAAAAATTGTTTTTGTAATTCAAACTTAAACAACTAAAGGAATAAGACTTACAATTGGTGATCAAAATTTGGCATTTATATTGGCTCACAGACTACAGGAAATTGTACTGCATTGGCTTTACTGTTGTTGAGTGAAAAACCAAGTATTAGTTCACAAAATATTTTTTTTCATATAAACATGAACATCTAGAGCAATGGTTCTCTACTCTGTTTCTGGAGGACCACTGCTCTGCACATTTTGTATGTTTCTCTCATCTGACACAATCAGTTTAGTTCATAGAAATCTCTACTATTGTGCTGATTATTTGAAGCAGGTGTGTTGAGAACCACTGATCTGTTTACTTTGCACACATTGTGTTAGACGCAAAGATTTTCAGAAAGATGAACTAAAAATCCTCACAGAGACTTGAGAACATAAAACAAACAGGCCCATCAGTTTAGTTGTAATCTCACACCATTTCGCTTGACTCGTACATGGTAAATGCTGGTTGGCTGTTGGTTGGCATGTTTTCTAAGATATGTAATTATCCTAATAGACCATTATAAGAATCTGAAAGCATATGTTATGTGCAAAATAACAAGTAGGTCAGACAAATATTTATGTGTCGTATACATATGCTATAGTCATCGTTCTTTGTTCTTAGTTTATAGCGCCACCTAGTGGACAATCTCTGCATTTTTTTGCATGTGACCTCGGCCTAGGTCTATACATATGTGTACCAAGTTTTGTGTTGATATCTCATTCCTATCATAAATGATAGCCATTTAAGTATTTGTGCCCCCGCCTCTTCGTACTTTTGACCATGGTGTTGAGACGACGAGTGCAAAGTTCAACTTTTTTTTGATAATTATTGATATTCAGTGTCTAAGGAATATTCCAGCACTGGATTGGTTCAGATCGGTCAAAAAACCTAGGACTAGTTCGCAAAAGTAGGTTTAAAAGAAAATGATGAATATCTCACAAACGATTCGACTGAGACAAGTGCTTCTTGAGGCAATGTTGTTCATTTTAAGTACCTCTATTAAATGATATGAGGATCTTGTTGATATCTGAAACACTGCATAATACACAATCACTTAAACACTGAAAAAACGTCATAGCGCCCCCCGGAGGCCGAATTTTTTCTTACTCTGCACAGACCTTCATGGCCAAGAGACAAACAGGCCCACCGCGTTTCGTTTCGATCGGCCTCCGTTAACCCTGCCTAATAGCTGCTTTTTCTTGATTGGCCGATGGCGGCCATGTTTTTTGACCTACGCGAAATTCCTTTGAGACATAGATAGCACCCTAGACCAGGAGCACCGGTGCCAAATCTTAAGTTGATCGGTTCCATATTTCTCTGGTTACAGCCCTTCAAAGTTGAGGTGGTGTTATAGCGCCAACTAGTGGTCAAGCGATGCAATTTTTTTCACGTGACCCCAGAATAGTCCGCTGTATATGTGTACCAAATTTGGTTTCGATACCTCTTTCCAGTCCCAAGTTATAGTCATTTAAGTCCAAGAAGCTCCGCCCATTGGGGGCGTTTGGGCGTGGCTTGACGACGACGAGTATAAAGTTCAACTTTTTTTTGATAACTTTTTATATTCACACTCCAAGGAATATTACAGCACTGGAACGGTTCCGATCGGACAAAAAACCTAGGACTAGTTCATTTTTATTTTTTTCGACAAAATCGAAAATAGCGGAAAAATTTTAATGACGGAAATGAAATCGGAGATATACATTTTGTTCGTCTTGACGCAAGGAATCCAGGGATATAAGACACTTGACATTAGGACAAGAATTGTGGAAGTTATGAGCATCAACGCGTTTGCCATCGCTATAGCGCCCCCCATAGGCCGATTGTGGTGACACTCTGTCAACTTCGCGCACGAATGAGACCTACCATTTGGCCAAGTCTCAAGTCTCTAGGCCTTACGGTTTGGTCTGCACGTTCCGTTTTACGGCAGAAGAAAAATAATAAATAGAATAATAATAAAAATCCATACAAATACAATAGGGTTTCAGCCCTACGGGCTTGAACCCCTAATAATAAAACAGACAAATACAATAGGTTTTCAGCACTTCGTGCTCGAAACCCTAATAATAATAAAACAGACAAATACAATAGGTTTTCAGCACTTCGTGCTCGAAACCCTAATAATAATAAAACAGACAAATACAATAGGTTTTCAGCACTTCGTGCTCGAAACCCTAATAATAATAATAAAACAGACAAATACAATAGGTTTTCAGCACTTCGTGCTCGAAACCCTAATAATAATAATAATAATAATAATAATAATAAAACAGACAAATACAATAGGTTTTCAGCACTTCGTGCTCGAAACCCTAATAAAACAGACAAATACAATAGGTTTTCAGCACTTCGTGCTCGAAACCCTAATAATAATAATAAATATAGCTGCAAGCAGCGATTAGCGGGGTTCAAGCGATCTGGGACCTTAAAGGGGTCATAGCGTGAAAATCTGACTTTTTCCAAGTGTAAGTGCTATAATTGGGTCCCCAGTGCTTATATCAACCTAGAAAACATGAAAAAGATAAAAAATAAAATAATCGAGAGCACAATTGAATTTCAATTACAACAAACCACCATCATTGTGATCAGTGTTTGCATTTCATCCACTCATTTGCATTTTAAAGGAAACACCCAAAAACTGCACAATTTTGCTCAGGCCTACAAAGTGTCAATTTTAACATGCTATAATAAATGATCTGTGGAATATTTTGAGATAACACTTCACATACACACTCTGGGTACACAAACAATTTATTTTACATCTTTAAAAAATCTCATTATATGAACCTTTAAGACCTTTAAGGGCATGCCTGTTTAGATTTGCTGCATTGTTATCAAATATACTTAGAATATGAAATACTAACATGTTACCAATTAGGTAAATTTTCTGAAGAGAAAATTATGTGGTGCATGCTGTTGCAAGATTTGTCACACAAAATGTTTCAAAAATTGTTAACATGAGACAAAACAGCCCACCACAATTTCTCTACGATGTTCTGATATAGAGATATAGGTCTCATATGGCTAATCTATAACACAGCAATGATGAAGAATAAGCTAAAACACATACATGCATTTACACACAGAAGCAGAAATGGCAGGGTTAGGAAATAAGACTTTGAAATAAATGACCAATCTCCATATGCTTGGTGTCCTTTAAGAGTTCATCAACCTATTTAAATGTTTATCCTATGTTCGAATGTCACATGACTGTTAAAACGGATACCGTCAGAATGATTGACGAAATGTTATTTTAACATAATAATACTGACTTCATAAAGTTAAATCATGCATCCATTGATGAAACCTGTGAACACAATTTCATTGAGTATACATTTTAAATAATAAATAATAATTTTAGCCAGCAGATGGCAGAAGATGACCTTCTGCCATCTGTTGGCTAAAATTATTGTTTTCCTTTTACAATTAATTTAACATAAAATTAGTATTGAATATTTAAAAGTAAATAAAGGTAGACACATTTTTAACTCAAATCCTGATAAGCATGCTCTTAAGTATATTAATGAGGGTCTGTGTTTCACACAGAGAGTATATATTTTTCATATAATCCTTTTATTGTGTTATTGTAAGAGAATACTAATTTATGGATTTGGAAACAATAAAGCAAAGTTACATATTTTAATAGAAACATTTTTAGGCTCTGTCATGTTAAATTGTCAAATAGTGGTATAGCTCTGCAATTATTTTCATGTGATTTTAGGCTGGGCCAATAAATAACTGATCCAGATATGTTTTCAATATCAAATTATGTCAATAACAAATGTCATGTTATTTAGTAGATTTGCAGCAGATTTGCTGGTGAGCATTTGTCTGTGTTACTTTCATAAAGTGCTGCTTTTTAGTTGGGTTCTAGCAGGTCATTTATGTGAATAATAACCAATTGCATTATCACATGAAGTTTTTGGTGCAATATTTGAAAAATAACATATAAAAATGTAACAACTTTGTATTATACATCATGTCAGGACACGTTTATGTCATGGAAGGTAGAATAGAATCCTAATGCTACTGATGTAAATAAATGGAGATAATGAAAAACTTTAATCCATATCTTTATGAGTTCCTTTAAACACACATGCTGCAATTCAGTCGTACAAATGGCACCTACACCAATGTGTGACATCACATGAAATCTATGCTTACAAAAGCAGGTATTCAAATTCATTACATTTTGTATTTGATATACCTTTACACACAGAGGACAGAAAAATGTACTGCGCTGATTTTATTGTTGTTGACTGAAAAAATTCTAGTAGTTTTGAAAAGTTGTTTTTGTAATTCAAAGCTAAACAACTAAAGGAATAAGACGTACAATTGGTGATAACAATTTGGCATTCATATTTGCTCACAGACTACAGGAAATTGTATTGCATTGGCTTTAGTGGTGTTGAGTGAAAAACCAAGTATTAGTTCACAAAATAGTTTTTTCATATAAACATAAACATATAGAGCAGTGGTTCTCTACTCCGTTTCTGGAGAACCACTGCTCTGCACATTTTGTATGTTTCTCTCATCTGACACAATCAGTTTAGTTAATAGAGATCTCTACTATTGTGCTGATTATGTGAAGCAGGTGTGTTGAGAACCACTGATCTAGAGAACTGTTTACTTTGCACACATTGTGTTAGATGCAAAGATTTTCAGAAAGATGAACTAAAAATCCTCACAGACACTTGGAAACATAAGACCAACAGTCCCATGAGTTTAGTTGTAATCACACACCATTAGGCTTGACTCGTACATGGTTAATACTGGTTGGCTGTTGAGTGGCATGTTTTCAAAGATAAATAATTATCCTCATAGACCATTATAAGAACCTGAAAGTAGATGTAATGTGCAAAATAACAAGTAGGTCAGACAAATATTTATGTGTCATATACATATGCTATAGTTATGGTTATTTGTTCTTAAGTTATAGCGCCACCTAATGGACAATCTCTGCAATTTTTTGCATGTGACCTCAGCTTGGGTCTATACATATGTGTACCAAGTTTCATGTTGATATCTCATTCCTATCATAAATGATAGCAATTTAAGTATTTGTGGCCCCGCCTCTTCGTACTTTTGACCGTAGTGTTGCGACGACGAGTGCAAAGTTCAACTTTTTTTTGATAATTATTGATATTCAGTGTGTAAGGAATATTCCAGCACTGGATTGGTTCAGATCGGTCAAAAAACCTAGGACTAGTTCGCAAAAGTAGGTTTAAGAGAAAATTATGAATATCTAACAAACGATTCGACTGAGACAAGTGCTTCTTGAGGAAAAGTTGTTCATTAAATGTAGCTCTATTAAATGATATAAAGATCTTGTTGATATCTGAAACACTGCATAATACACAATCACTTAAACATTGAAAAAACGTGATAGCGCCTCCCGGAGGCCGAATTTTTTCTTACTCTGCACAGACCTTCATGGCCAAGAGACAAACAGGTCCACCACGTTTCGTTTCGATCGGCCTCCGTTAACCCTGCCCAATAGCTGCTTTTTCTTGATTGGCCGATGGCGGCCATGTTTTTTGAGCTACGCGAAATTCCTTTCCCACACAGATAGTACCCTAGACCAAGAGCACCCGTGCCAAATCTCAAGTTGATCGGTCCCATATTTCTCTAGTTACAGCTCTTCAAAGTTGAAGTAGTGTTATAGCGCCAACTAGTGGTCAAGCGATGCAATTTTTTGCACGTGACCCCAGAATAGTCCGCTATATATGTGTACCAAATTTGGTTTCGATACCTCGTTCCAATCCCAATTTACAGCCATTGAAGTCCAAGAGGCTCCGCCCATTGGGGGCGTTTGGGCGTGGCTTGACGACGACGAGTATAAAGTTCAACTTTTTTTTGATAACTTTTCATATTCACACTCCAAGGAATATTACAGCACTGGAACGGTTCCGATCGGACAAAAAACCTAGGACTAGTTCGTTTTTATTTTTTTCGACAAAATCGAAAATAGCGAAAAAATTTTCATGACGGAAATGAAATCGGAGATATACGTTTTGTTCGTCTTGACGCAAGGAATCCAGGGATATAAGACACTTGACATTTGGACAAGATTTGTGGGAGTTATGAGCATCAACGCGTTTGTTATCGCTATAGCGACACCCATAGGCCGATTGGGGTGACACTCTGTCATCTTCGCGCACGAATGAGACCTACCATTTGGCCAAGTCTCAAGTCTCTAGGCCTTACGGTTTGGTCTGCACGATCCGTTTTACGGCAGAAGAAAAATAATAAAAAGAATAATAAATATAGCTGCAAGCAGCGATTAGCGGGGTTCAAGCGATCTGGGACCTTAAAGGGGTCATAGCGTGAAAATCTGACTTTTTCCATGTGTAAGTGCTATAATTGGATCCCCAGTGCTTATATCAACCTAGAAAACACAAAAAAGATAAAAAATAAAATAATCGAGAGCACAATTGAGTTTCAATTACACAAAACCACCATCATTGTGATCAGTGTTTGCATTTCATCCGCTCATTTGCATTTTAAATGAAACACCCAAAAACGGCACACTTTTGCTCAGGCCTACAAAGTTTCAATTTTAACATGCTATAATAAATTAGCTGTGGAGTATTTTCAGCTAACACTTCACATACACACTCTGGGGACACCAACGATTCATTTTACATCTTAAAAAAACTCATAATATGACCCTTTAAGACCTTTAAGGGCATGCCTGTTTAGATTTGCTGCATTGTTATCAAATATACTTAGAATATGAAATACTAACATGTTACCAATTAGGTAAATTAGGTAAAAGAGAAAATGACGTGGTGCATGCCGTTGCAAGATTTGCCACACAAAATGTTTCAAAAATTGTTAACATGAGACAAAACAGCCCACCACAATTTCTCTATGATGTTCTAATATAGAGATATAAGTCTCACAGGGCTAACCTATAACACAGCAATGATTTAGAATAAGCTAACACACATACATGCATTTACACACAGAAGCAGAAATGGCAGAGTTAGGAAATAAGACTTTGAAATAAATGAACAATCTCCATATGCTTGATGTCCTTCAAGAGTTCATCAACCTATTTAAATGTTTCGCCTTTGTCAGAATATCGCTTGACTGTAAAAACAGATACCGTCAGAATGATTGATAAAATGTTTATTTAACATAATAATAAATGACTTCATAAAGTTAAATCATGTATCCATTGATGAAACGTGAACACAATTTCATTGGGTATACATTTTTGAATAATAAATAATAATTTTACAATTAATTTAACATAAAATTAGTAGTGAATATTGTAAAGGAAAAAAGATAGACAAATTTTTAATTCAAATCCTAATAAGCATGCTCTTAAGTATGTTAATGAGGGTCTGTGTTTCACACAGAGAGTATATAAGAGAATACTGATTTTTGGATTTGGAAACAATAAAGCAATGTTACATATTTTAATAGAAACATTTTTAGGCTGTCATGTTAAATTGTCAAATAGTGGTATAGCTCTGCAATCATTGGCATGTGATTTTAGGGTGGGCCAATAAATAACTTATCCAGATATGTTTTCAATATCAAATTGTGTCAATAACAAATGTCATGTCATTTAGAAGATTTGCAGCATATTTGCTGGTGAGCATTTGACTGTGTTCACTTTCATAAAGTGCAACTATTTAGTTGGGTTCTAGCAGGTCATGTGTGTGAATAATAACCAATTGCATAATTACATGAAGTTTTGGGTGCAATATTTTAAAAAGAACGTATAAAAATGTAACTATATTATACATCATGTCAGGACACGTTTATGTCATGGAAGGTAGAATAGAATACTAATGCTACTGATGTAAATACAGCCAGACATATATCCTCTTGATAGCAGCAATTCATTTCTGATGATGCTCAGAGTTTTGGGTAAAATGGAAAACTTTAATCCATATCTTTATGATTTCCTATAAACATGCGTGCTGCAATTCAGTCGTACAAATGACACCTACACCACTGTGTGACATCACATGAAATCTTTGCATACAACAGCAGGTATTCAAATTCATTACATTTTGTATTTGATATATCTTTACACACAAAGGACAGAAAAAATGTACTATACTGATTTTATTGTTGTTGACTGAAAACCCTAGGAGTAATTTTGAAAAGTTGTTTTTGTAATTCAAACTTAAACAACTAAAAGAATAAGACTTACAATTGGTGATCACAATTTGGCATTTATATTGTCTCACAGACTACAGGAAATTGTACTGCATTGTCTTTACTGTTGTTGAGTGAAAAACCAAGTATTAGTTAACAAAATAGTTTTTTCATATAAACATAAACATCTAGAGCAGTGTTTCTCTACTCCATTTCTGGTGGACCACTGCTCTGCACATTTTGAATGTTTCTCTCATCTGACATAATCAGTTTAGTTCATAGAGATCTCTACTATTGTGCTAATTATTTGAAGCAGGTGTGTTGAGAACCACTGATCTAGAGAACTTTTACTTCACACACATTTTTTCAGAAAGATGAACCTGAAAGTAGATTTTATATGCAAATAACAATTACGTCAGACCAATACTTATATATCATATACACATGCTATAGACATTGTTCATTGTTCTCATGTTATAGCACCACCTAGTGGAAAATCTCTGCCATTTTTTGCAGTTGCTATGAATATAAATGGCATCGACTTTACCATATATGGTGGCAGACAAGGCACAGTATGTTGCTAATTGTTTAGCCCTCTTTTTGGGCATCCTAAGTTGTTGTAGCCCTGATACAACCAGCATGTGTATATGGCCTAAAACACACACACACACACACACACACACACACACACACACACACACACATTTATAAAAGCAAGCAGAAATCGCAATGTTGGACAATATGACTTAATACTCACATACAACAATATACAAAGGAATAACATTGAGAACCACTGATCTAGGGGACAGTTAACGTAACACCCGTTGTTCTAGATGCAAATATTTCCAGAATGATGAGCCAAAAATCCTCACAGACACTTGAGAACATAAGACAAACAGGCCCATCAGTTTAGTTGTAATCACACACCATTACACTGGACTCGTACATGGTTAATGCAGGCTGGCTGTTGGTCTCATGTTTTTTAAGATATGTAATTATCCTAATAGACCCTTATAAGAATCTGAAAGCAGATGTTAAGTGCAAAATAACAAGTAGGTCAGACAAATATTTATGTGTCGTATACATATGCTATAGTCATCGTTCTTTGTTCTTAGGTTATAGCGCCACCTAGTGGACAATCTCTGCAATTTTTTGCATGTGACCTCGGCCTAGGTCTATACATATGTGTACCAAGTTTCGTGTTGATATCTGATTCTTATCATAAATGATAGCCATTTAAGTATTTGTTGCACCGCCTGTTCGTACTTTTAACCGTGGTGTTGCGACGAAAAGTGGAAAGTTCAACTTTTTTTTGATAATTATTGATATTCAGTGTCTAAGGAATATTCCAGCACTGGATTGGTTCAGATCGGTCAAAAAACCTAGGACTAGTTCGCAAAAGTAGGTTTAAAAGAAAATGATGAATATCTAACAAACGATTCGACTGAGACAAATGCTTCTTGAGGAAAAGTTGTTCATTATAAGTACCTCTATTAAATGATATGAAGATCTTGTTGATATCTGAAACACTGCATAATACACAATCACTTAAACACTGAAAAAACGCGATAGCGCCTCCCGGAGGCCGAATTTTTTCTTACTCTGCACAGACCTTCATGGCCAAGAGACAAACAGGCCCAACGCGTTTCGTTTTGATCGGCCTCTGTTAACCCTGTCTAATAGCTGCTTTTTCTTGATTGGCCGATGGCGGCCATGTTCTTTTAGCTACGCAAAATTCCTTTTAGACATAGATAGTACCCTAGACCAGGAGCAACGGTGCCAAATCTTAAGTTGATCGGTTCCATATTTCTCTGGTTACAGCCCTTCAAAGTTGAGGTGGTGTTATAGCGACAACTAGTGGTCAAGCGATGCAATTTTTTTCACGTGACCCCAGAATAGTCCGCTGTATATGTGTACCAAATTTGGTTTCGATACCTCTTTCCAGTCCCAAGTTATAGTCATTTAAGTCCAAGAAGCTCCGCCCATTGGGGGCGTTTGGGCGTGGCTTGACGACGACGAGTATAAAGTTCAACTTTTTTTTGATAACTTTTTATATTCACACTCCAAGGAATATTACAGCACTGGAACGGTTCCGATCGGACAAAAAACCTAGGACTAGTTTATTTTTATTTTTTTCGACAAAATCGAAAATAGCGGAAAATTTTTAATGACGGAAATGAAATCGGAGATATACATTTTGTTCGTCTTGACGCAAGGAATCCAGGGATATAAGACACTTGACATTAGGTCAAGAATTGTGGAAGTTATGAGCATCAACGCGTTTGCCATCGCTATAGCGCCCCCCATTGGCCGATTGGGGTGACACTTTGTCAACTTCGCGCACGAGTTAGACCTACCATTTGGCCAAGTCTCAAGTCTCTAGGCCTTACGGTTTGGTCTGCACGTTCCGTTTTACGGCAGAAGAAAAATAATAAATAGAATAATAATAAAAATCCATACAAATACAATAGGGTTTCAGCCCTACGGGCTTGAACCCCTAAATATAGCTGCAAGCAGCGATTAGCGGGGTTCAAGCTATTTGGGATCACAAGATGTTTAAGGACATGGCCATATAGATATTTTGCATTGTATATTGTACACACACACGTTTACCCGAGAAAGGAAAAACAAGACTGTTAAAGAACAAGACTTAATATTGACATGGTTACACACTCATTTTGTATGTATGTAGTTTTTTTAAATAAAAAACATAAAAATATAATTCTTACTGCAAATGTCGTGTAAGTGCCTCCAAAATTATGTTCACGTTTCACAGCTATCATAAAGTGACATGAGTGATAAAACTGACAACTCAGAACAATTGAAGTGGTAATAGTGATGGGTCGTTCGCGAACGCCGGCTCTTAGAGCTGATTCTTTGTAGCGAACGAGAAGAGCCGACTCTTCAGACGCATGCAGGGGAGCCGGCTCTTCTAAGGGAGCCGAGCCAGAAGAGCCGAATCTATGAAAAGAGCCGGACTGCCATCACTAAAATGTAGAGCCGGAGCTTGAGCCGAAAGAGCCGAACCAATGGAAAGAGCCGGACTGCCCATCACTAAGTGGTAGTCTTTCACTAAATTTGATTTTAATATTATAACCCAGGTGAAAAAGTAGTACACTTCCATAGTGTACCTAAAGTGCTTTATTTTTGCACACTCATTTTGTACTTAATATACTAAAAATTAATCTTTAGTAATTCTTAAGATGTTTTTAAGATCATCTAAGTGTACTTCACTGTGCTATTTTGAGACACCATAAATATGAACTAAAATATGCTAAAAATGTATTTAAAAAATGTATTTAGGTACCACTTGTAGTAAACTTGAACCCCTCTTTGTATGAAAGTTGAGTTCAAGTGTAATACAAGTGTTAACTAAATATTTTTTTAATACAGAGATAGTATGTTAAAAGTGCATTTTAGTTCATATTCATGGTGTCTCAAAATAGCACAGTGAAGTAAACTTAGATCATCTTAAGAACATCTTAAGAAGTACTAAAGATTAATTTTTAGTATATTAAGTACAAAATTAGTGTGCGAAAATAAAGCACTTTAAGTACACTATGGAAGTGTACTACTTTTTCACCAGGGAACAGTAAAATCATGAAGTTAAAGGTGCAGTGTGTACATTTTAGTGGCATCTAGTGGTGAGGTCACGAATTACAACCAATGGCTTAGTCCACTACTCACCCCTCGCTTTTGAAACACATAAAGAAGCTACGGTAGCCGCGACCAGACAAACATGTCATCGCCAGAGACAACTTAGTAAAAAATTTGTCCGTTAGGGGCTTCTGTAGTAAAATGGCGCCACAAAATGTTGACTTCCATGTAAGGGGACCTTGGTGTATGTAGATAAAAAGGTCTCGTTCTAAGGTAATAAACACATACCGGTTCATAATGAAAGGTCTTTATACACCCCTGATAATATAGTTTTGTATATCATTTTGCATTTCTGTCAAGAGATCCTTCTAAAAATTACACACTGCATCTTTAAATGTGAACAGATTTCTATTAATAGTAGAAATAGTTAAAGAGTAATCATCTTCTGTGTTTTCTGTGAGTTCAAATGTCAGCCAGTGATTGATCCTCTTCTTCCATCTAGTGGACATAACGGAAAATTGCACCTAAAAACCACAATAAGGAATTTGGGTATATTGCCTGATCTCAATAATACATCGTATGCTTTGTCATAAACTTTAGGGGTCGTTCGTCAGGGCCATTTTCAAAATGACTGTGTGATAGCTATACTTTTTCAAAGTTGTTTTTGTATTTGATATATATAAATATATATAAATTAATTTATACAGTGTAGAGAAAATTGTACTGCACTGGCTTTACTGTTGTTGAGTGTAAGAACTGAAACAATTTAATAAAACATAACCAGATACTTTATCTGAATGGTGGATGATGTTATTAAATCGTGTCAATAACAAATATCATTTCATTTAGCAGATTCATGTTCATGTCCTTTAATCGAGTACCATGAAGGCTTTCTGTTTTAATTAGGTAAATAAAGTGAGGTATGCAAGTTATTAAACCGTATATATTTTTATGGACAAAAGGAACATATACACAAACATGCTCTGCACATTTTGTATGTTTCTCTCATCTGAAACAGTCATTTTAGTTCATAGAGATATATTCTGTAGGTCTTACTAAATGGTTGCTTGTTTAAATCTTTAAGACTATTTTTTTTATTAACAAACGTAATTGTTCTTATAGAACATATATATTCTTTGACATAAATATTATGTGCAAGCATACAAGTATTTCAGATGACAGCCTCTGTCATATTATAGTAGGCCTAAACATAACAAATCCAGATGTGTTGTTTATATGAAATGGAGTTAATAACAAATATGATGTCATTAAGCAAATGTCAGTCAGATTTGCTATTAAGCACTTATTTGTGTTCACACATGTGCTGTGCTAGAGTAAGTTTTCAGTAAATCATTTACATTTAAAACAACCAATTGTATCATTACATTACAATTTCATTGCAATAATTCTATAAACAATTATTAAAAACTTTATAAGACACATCATGACATGTTTATGTCATGGAAAATAGATTAGAATACTAAAGCTACTGATAACCAAATATATATTCTCTTTATGTATGATTATTAGTTATTATTTCTAATGTTGGCCTGTTCTTTAAGGATCCACATATTTACAGCAATCTTTTTCATACCTTTAGGATTTGAAGAATTCTAAGACAACATTTGAAGCTTTATAACTTTATTGGGTTGTTTCCCACAGGTTTAAATTGATGCATGACTAGCCATTAGTTATGTATTGACATTAAAAAGTCAATTCTAAGCAATCCAGTTGAGGAAGGAGGTTAAAATGTACTAGATTTTAAAAACTGTTTTTAAAAATAAGTGGATAAAAAGTAACTGAAGTTGGAAAGGTAGTATATGGAACATCATACTAGAAATGATTTTTAAGAAATTGGGTGGTTTGGAATTTTTTTTGCGATTCAATTTTGATATAAACAAGGTTCCCATAAAACTGTCAGGTTTCCATAAACAGGTTTGTTTATCTTGGATGCTCATATATAAACATAACTTTTCTCCACATAGATCTGTTATTTGGAATAACAAGAATATTCTATACAAAAACAAATCCTTATTTTATAGAAATTGGTATGATAATAATATAATATTAGTGAGGCAGTTATTTAAAGATGATGGTCACCTCTTTAATTATTGTGAAATTCCTCAATCACTATAAGATTCCAGTAACTGCTAAGGAATTTGCAGTTGTATTTGATGTCATACCTAGTGGACTTATTCAACTCTTTCAAGGTTATACATCTTATGATTGTAACTCCTTACATAATGCTCAGTTATGTATTAATGGAGTAAATATTCTAGAAAAAAAAATTAATAACTTATAAGAACACTATGTAGAAATGAATATTTGCCTAGATGTAAACCATACTGGAACTCCTTATATCGTCAACTTGTATGGAAAGAGGTTTGGAGTTTATTAAATATATACTGTCTCACGAATAAGGTTAGAGAAATTATGTCACGACCAGGAACATGAGATCAGGAATTGGACGCATGTGCAGAGTTCGAGATGAATAAATAACATTTAATAATAACCAAGAAACAAAACACTAGAATCAAACAACAGGCAGGTAAATAAACACAGGAACACTAAAACGTAGAACACAGGAACAGACAGGGAATCAGCGACAATCATCCGGCAAGTGAACATACAACAGGCAGGGGTATATATACAAACAGACTAACGATACACAGGTGTGATGAGGCAGGTAATTAATTAACAAGAGTCCAGGTGACGACAATCGGAACAGACACAAAACATGACACGGATTCCACCGTGACAAATTACTTATAAATTGGTTCATTTAATGTATCCAGTTAAACAAGTAGTCTCCAGATTCTTAAGAGATATGGAGGTTACTTGTATTTGCAATTTGGAAGTAGAATCCATAAAACATTTATTTTATCAATGTATATTTACTCAATCTTTTTGGATTGATGTGGAATGCTTGATATTTAAACTCACAAAATAATAATTCGGTTATCTGGTAAGGATATATTTTTGTATTATAAAAGTAAATGTGTGGAGAAAGACTTGTTAATCAACTTATTGATTATATATGGAAAATTTCACATCCATAAACAAAAATGTGCAAATAATAAACCCAATAGCATTTTATTTAGAACGGAATTAAGAAATTATTTTGAAACTGTTAAAAGTCAAAAAAAGCAAAGCAAATATATAACATTTTTGAAACCTTTTGTTTTATTGAATTATTGTAGAATATCCCCATGTTATTGTTAATTTATTTTTTTATTTTTATTTTATTTGATCCATTGTTATGTTAAATGTTAAATAAGCACATTGTAATCCTCTTGTATGTATGCAATGTTCTTGTTCTTGAAATGAATAATGAAAAAAGCTAAATAGTACTAAAGCTCTACATATTTTTATATTTAACTCTTTCCCCGCCATTGACGAGATATCTCGTCAATTAAGAGAAAACGCTTCCCCGCCAATGACGAGATCCGTCTTTCCGCAATACCGCTATTATCCACCAGGTGGCGCCCTTCCGCAACTTTTTAAAACCGGAAGTATTGCCCTATGCCAAGCTGCTGCATGTCCGTGTCTGTTTTAAAGATCGCTCTGAATGGGATCTCTATGAAAAGTCCGTCAAAAAAATGAAATTGTCTCTGCTTTTTGCTCAAAATATGGTGTTTTTGCAAAAACCTACCCATATTCAAAAGCTGATTGCAAAAGAACCACTAAAGGTAAGATGAAACGTTTTTTTCTGTTTGAAAGCAGAGGGTCTGTTCTTTCATTTGGTATATTGTATGTTTATATATTTAAAGAAGAACATTTTCTGGAAGGCAATAAACTTTGGTGAAAATCATGAAAAACGCTGGCGCTGGCTGGCAACTTTTTTTAAAAACGCTGGCGGTGAAAGAGTTAACCACTGGCTATGCCCATACATAACTGATCCAGATGTGTTGTTTATATCCAATGGAGTTAATAACAAATATGATGTCATTAAGCAAATGTCAGTCAGATTTGCTATTAAGCACTTATTTGTGTTCACACATGTGCTGTGCTTGAGTAAGTTTTCAGTAAATCATTTACATTTAAAACAACCAATTATATCATAACATTACAATTTCATTGCAATAATTCTATAAACAATTATTAAAAACTTTATAAGACACATCATGACATGTTTATGTCATGGAAAATAGATTAAAATACTAAAGCTACTGATAACCAAATATATATTCTCTTTATGTGTGATTATTAGTAATTATTTCTAATGTTGGCCTGTTCTTTAAGGATCCACATATTTACAGCAATCTTTTTCATACCTTTAGGATTTGAAGAATTCTAAGACAACATTTGAAGCTTATAACTTTATTGGGTTGTTTCCCACAGGTTTAAATTGATGCATGACTAGCCATTAGTTATTTAAAAACATTTAGGTACTTTTTACAAACAAACCTTTTAAAAAACATTACTGGTGTACATCTTAAGACAAAACTATGGCCCTGATATATTTAAAGATAGGCCATTGTAAGCTATTTTCAAGTAAGACAACTAAAACATAAACCTAAATTTTAGTCTGTAACTACACTTAAACCAATGGTCAGTAACATTAATCTCTAAGACTAGTCTTAAAAGTTAGTCATACATTTTTGTCTTCATGACTGAACATAACTGCTTTAAGTATCATGTGAAAAAATATTTAAATTATTTAAATTATATTTAAATCCAAATAGTAAGACTGATTAGCCCTAACTAACTACTAGTTCTTCAGACTAGTCCTTAAAACACAGTTTTAACTTAATTATTCAACCAGCCCTAGTCTTGGAAAGACATATATTGTCTGATCTTAATAAAACTATTAATATTTTGTCATAAGCTTCACATTACTAGTTAATTGGTTAGATATACTTAGTCTGGCCCATTTTGAAAATGTCACATTTCAAAATGCTTGAATTGATAACCTCAAGTCTTTTAGTTTTAATGAGGTAAATGACTGCAGATCATTGAATCTTATAATAATTTTCATGCAGATGCAAACCCATGGACAAAAGGAACATAACAGCAGTTACAAATGAAATAACGAATACAGGTTAGAAATGGTTCCCACATCACTGTGAGACATCATATCAAATCTAGGAATACAACGGCAAAAGTTTATTTTATGTTTCATATTGATATTTGCCCAGATAGTACAGCAAATTCACAAAATTGTTTTTCATATAAACATAAACATCTAGAGCAGTACTTTCAACTAAGTGAAACACAGTGGTTTCTCCAGACCCAATGCTCAGCACATTTTGTATGATTCCCTCATCTGACACAATCAGGTCAGTTCATACAAATCTCTACTGATGATTAAAGTGGATTTGTTTAAAATAGAAGACTTTTGTATATGTGCAGAGCAGTGGGCTTCCAGGAATACTTTTGAAAACCACTGATCTAGGGGACAGTTAACGTTACACCCATTGTTCTAGATGCAAATATTTCCGGAATGATGAGCCAAAAATCCTCACAGACACTTGAGAACATAAGACAAAAAAGCCCATCAGTTTAGTTGTAATCGCTGGACTCGTACATGGTTAATGCTGGCTGGCTGTTGGTCGGCATGTTTTCTAAGATATGTAATTATCCTAATGGACCCTTATAAGAATCTGAAAGCAGATGTTATGTGCAAAATAGTAGGTGAGACAAATATTTATGTGTCGTATACATATGCTATAGTCATCGTTCTTTGTTCTTAGGTTATTGCGCCACCTAGTGGACAATCTCTGCTATTTTTTGCATGTGAACTCAGTCTAGATCTATACATATGTGTACCAAGTTTCGTGTTGATATCTCATTCCTATCATAAATGATAGCCATTTAAGTATTTGTGGCACCGCCTCTTCGTACTTTTGACCGTGGTGTTGCGACGACGAGTGCAAAGTTCAACTTTTTTTTGATAATTATTGATATTCAATGTCTAAGGAATATTCCAGCACTGGATTGGTTCAGATTGGTCAAAAAACCTAGGACTAGTTCGCAAAAGTAGGTTTAAAAGAAAATGATGAATATCTAACAAACGATTCTACTGAGACAGTTGCTTCTTGAGGGAAAGTTGTTCATTGTAAGTACCTCTATTAAATGATATGAGGATCTTGTGGATATCTAAAACACTACATAATACACAATAATTTAAACACTAAAAAAACGTGATAGCGCCCCCCGGAGGCCGAATTTTTTCTTACTCTGCACAGACCTTCATGGCCAAGAGACAAACAGGCCCACCGCGTTTCGTTTCGATCGGCCTTCGTTAACCCTGTCTAATAGCTGCTTTTTCTTGATTGGCCGATGGCGGCTATGTTTCTTGAGCCATGCAAAATTCCTTTTAGACATTAATAGTACCCTAGACCAAGAGCAACCGTGCCAAATTTCAAGTTGATCGGTCCCACACTTTTGTAGCTACAGCCCTTCAAAGGTTGAGGTGGTGTTATAACGCCAACTAGTGGTCAAGCGGCGCAATTATTTGAACGTGAGCCCAGAATAGTCCCCTGTATATATACACCAAATTTGGTGTCGATACCTCTTTCTAATCCCAAGTTATAGCCATTTAAGACCTAGAGGCTCCGCCCATAGGGGGGGTTTGGGCGTGGCTTTACGACGGTGAGTCGAAAGTTCAACTTTTTTTTGATAACTTTTGATATTCACGCTCCAAGGAATATTACAGCACTGGAATGGTTCCGATTGGTCGAAAAACCTAGGACTAGTTCGTTTTTATTTTTTTCGACAAAATCGAAAATAGCGAAAAAAAATTCTAGGCGCAAATAAAATCGGAGATATACGTTTTGTTCGTCTTGACGCAAGGATTCCAGTGATATAAGACACTTGACATTTGGACAAGATTTCTGGGAGTTATGAGCATAAACGTGATTTCCGTCGTTATAGCGCCACCTATAGGCCAATCGGGTTGATACTCTGTCAACCTCTCCCCAAATTGGGTCCTACCATTTGGCCAAGTTTCAAGTCTCTAGACCTTACGGTTTGGTCTGCACGTTCCGTTTTACGGCAGAATAATAATAATAAAAATCTTAACAATTACAATAGGGTTTCAGCGCTTCGCGCTTGAACCCCTAAAAATCCATACAAATACAATAGGGTTTCAGCCCTACGGGCTTGAACCCCTAATAATAATAATAAAACAGACAAATACAATAGGTTTTCAGCACTTCGTGCTCGAAACCCTAATAATAAAAATCTTAACAATTACAATAGGGTTTCAGCCCTACGGGCTTGAACCCCTAATAATAATAAAAATCCATACAAATACAATAGGGTTTCAGCCCTACGGGCTTGAACCCCTAATAATAATAAAAATCCATACAAATACAATAGGGTTTCAGCCCTACGGGCTTGAACCCCTAATTGTTTAAGTGTCATAATTACAGATGTGGCCTTTAAAAACGCGCGTTTTCTCCCGCGGCATTCGCCAAATCGTCTCGCGGAGTCACGCAGAATTCTGCAAGTGTTTTCGGGGGGGCTACTTTCCCTTTTCCCTTAATGTGTTTCGCTTCACAGAAAATCCACCAGGTGGCGCATAAAAAACTACATTTTTATATGCGTTGTCATTGCGGTTGTTTCCAGAAGTTAATAAGGGCATTGCTGAATATTTAATATTTCTATTAAAACAGCAAAGTGACGTCAACCCCTTCTTGCCAGCATAACAGCGCATACATTTATTAAGATGACTGTACGTGCAATGGGCATTTATACTAAGTGCAACAAAGAATTTAGTGTGAGCCTAATACCCTTAACTCTATTTACAATGAATATCTTAATTATTTGTGTTGTCGAATTTTGACACCGTTTCATTGTTTGTTTATAATATTAATAATTATGTCCGTTTTTCTAAAAGTATTACTATTTTAAAGAGATTCATGTGGTATAAAAATACATGTTTTAAAGTTAAAAATGTTGTAAAAATATATTAGTATTATTGTTCTTAATATATTAAGAACAATAATATGACACATGTATATTGCGCTAAAATGCTATACATATGGAAAGAGGAATTCTTCTCAACCACCACCAATAAAGTTAAAAAAATATTCTTTAGAAAAATAGCGTTTAAACCCACGCAGAGCGAACAAGAAAACATGGGCCTATGCTTACATACTGTACAGTGGGCATATGATATCTTTATTTAGTTTTACATATTTAAAACTTTAATAATACCTTTCTTGCGCATATAGGCAGTCAGTGTTATGATTTTTTTTTTATCCTTTCAGCCGTTATTCATAACAATAAACAGATTTCCTTATTGAAAGAAAAACGTAGAAAATGTTATTATGGGTATAGTTGATGCAAATAAAGTGTGCAGTATACAAAAAATGCAAACAAATTATTTCTAAAAGTGGCAAGATTTTAAAAAGATAAAGGTGGTATAAAGAAAGACATGAGAAAAGTAGAGGTATGCAAAAGAGCACAGTTTAGTTATTGTTAATTAAAGCGGTTTTATACACCTTTGTTTGAATTGACAAGCATTTTATTCGCCACTTTCAACACATTTTGTGATTCATTTACTGATTTATTACAGAAAATTGTTGTCAGAAGCAAAGCTATTGTACAAAGCATCTTTATATGTATGTTTTAAAGTTAAAAATGTTGTAAAAAATATATTAGTATTCTTTAATTTAAGAATAACAATATGATACATTTATATTGCGCTAAAATGCAATATACATTATTCTGCAAGCAATATAAATTATTCTCAACCACCACCAATAAAGTGTAAACATTATTCTTTAGAAAAAAAACGGCGTTTAAACCCGTGTTGCGTGGAGCGAACAAGAAAACATATGCTTACATGCTTATTCGGCATATGATATCTTTTTTATTTAGTTTTACAGTTTTAAAAGTGGCAAAAAAGTTCTTAAAATCTAATGAATACTGGTTTTGTAAAATGTATATAACTGCAGATGCGTGCGTGGGATCCGGGCAGGTATCATTTTCCTCCAGACCTTGACGCATGGTCGCGGGAAGGCGAGAAATATATTTTTTTAGGTTAAAATATTTTGCACAATTGATATATTACTTATGAATATTTTAGGAAATTATTTTTGACACACGTAGGTTATTACGTGTATTTTGGATTTTAATTTCATTACTGTGCCTATCCGTGGCCTCATCCGAGCGCACTTTCTCCGCCTTGCATCTTTTGAAGACATTGGTATGCAGCACCATGACCCAGAAAAGACTCACACACCTTTCCCTGATGCATGCCCACACAGAAATACTGAACTCCCTGGATATTTGTCCTCTAGCTCATGAGAGACTTTGGAATCTCTATACAACCGGCGCAATTCGCGAGGCGAGTTTTTTCTGTTCGAGTAAAGAGCGCGTTGATAATATGCGTATTAACGGAATGACAACGCGGGTTTGTTTATTACATGGATGCGCAGCAGCACAAAAACGCTTTTTAATATGAAAAATTAAAGGATTAAAATGTAACAGATTATTATTGAGTCTCTTGGACATAAATGATGACCAATTATGAGACGTTAGAAGGCGCAAAGAGCTGCTTCATCTGTAGCTAAGTAAATAAATGCTTTGCTTTAAACAAATGCATCTACTTTTAAATGTTTTTTTTAAATGCTACCCAACGGATTTATTGTATATAATGACTCTGCCCCTGTAGATATGGTGAGATGAGAAAACATTTTAAGTAATGCTTTTAAAAAAAACATTTCGCTGTCCAAGTGCTGAAATGGCTCTCCACACGATTGTAAATTCTTTATCTTTTGTTTGTAACAAATAAAGTATTTTTACAGTACAAACCTTATATAAAGCCTATTCTAAAAATGTAATTATACACCATGTTTTTCTTATTAAAAGTATACAATATCAGAACTAAACCCATTATTATTTTTGTTCAAATTATGAATTATTTATATGTTTAAAAAAGACAGTAATTGTACTATTTAGTAAAAAAAGATCTATATAAAAATATACTAGGTATGTTAATGTAAGAATATTTTACATCTGTTAATCGACGTGTGATCTTAACTTAAAAACGAAAGTAAAATATGTTCGTCCGCATGGACATTGAAAACTGTGAAGTTTAATTAATATTATATGTTGTTATAATATTATATGTTGTATGTAAATTGTAACGAAAGTAATTCCCCCTGGGATAAGTATTTTTGCTTCTGATTAATAGCGCATATTCATCTGAGAACTGATGATGTCTGTGTTTCAGACCCTGGCTGTGTGCCCTGAAGTGTATATGACAATAAAGTAGTAAATCTCAATGTATTTATTTTTAAAATGTATTTTAAATAGGCCTATAGGCTCATAGGTTTTTTGGTTAAAAAAATTCACAGCACCCCCTGTTCAAAATGACTTCCAGCGGCCCTGCCTTGACGCTTTGTGTGTTCGACTTTAAATGGTGCGGCGCTGACTGGTCGGCGTATGACATCAGAGTACCGCGAGAGCAAAGGTAAAGTCGGACCATTTGTAACATTTCGACTTGCTCTCGCGGTACTTTGATGTCTTAGTTGCCGAACTGTCTGCGCAGCGCCACATAGAAACGCCCTTTGACTCTTTAAGGCAAAGTACCAGCAACATGAGAAGTGGTGGCACGCAAAAGAAAGTGAAGGTACGCAGTACGCTAAAATATAAAGTGTCTGTACTGCGAGCACTGGTTTAGTTATTTACATCGTGTGTTGCTCTTTCACCATTGTGCACCCGCGCACTCGCTCTGTAGTTTGTAGCTCGCGCTCCGGCTTCGATAAACAATGCCCGTTTCTCAATACCAAGTAGGGGAGAGTGGGGCAAAGTGAGCCAGTGGGTAAGTTGACCCACCCCCTTTATCTAGGCAACCATACAGATTTGTAGCCGTGTGACCACAAATACAGGTAGCAACCATAATTTATATTTGGCTATGTTAAAGAGAAGGACAAATTAAAGAGTTATGATTAAAGTATGATTTAAAAAAAAAAAAAAACAGTTTTTATCCTATCAAAGTAAAATGTATACATACCAGGTATAATGGCTGTTATGTCAAAGTAGATTTATCCAGGTCTAAATATTTATACCATACATATTGGTGATAGGCTAATGTATAAAACCATGTGAATGATTTAGCTAAAGATTAGCCTGAATTACTAAGCTAGGCAGTTTTCCAAAACGGTGGCTGTGGGGCAAAGTGAACCAGATGGGGTAAACTGAACCAGGGGTTCAACCCCACCATGAGGCACTGTAACCATTGAACATGTTTCATAACAAAAAGAGCCTAGGTTATATCAACATATGTCAAATTAAGTTACCTGATATCCACTTAATTTTATAAGTTATAAACATTCATTTAAAATAACATACAGCGTATGTATTAGGCCTATTTGCTTAAATAGCATTTTAACAAAGAAACTGCAAGGGTTGAAATTAAAACCCAACGCGCTGGTGAAAACTGGATAAACCGGTTTTCTTTTGATTCCCTGATGATGAGGTGATCGATTAGCATTGGGGGTTGGCAAAGAATTGGCAGACCTAGGGGTGGGTGTTTTTTAATTTCTTGACTCTGTGTCACTGGTAGCTGCTAAAACAAGCAGCTAAACCATGTACAATTAATTACATTTTGGAATTAACTTCCTTCATGTCTTTTTATTTATACACTGTAAAAAATATTTTCTGAATTTTTAAGTAGTTAGCATTAAATATGTTTACAAACAATTGGTTTACAAACTCTGGGATGTTTGTGATTATCATCATTCAGAAAAGTGGTGCTTGTGTTTAGACTTGTGTTTTACGTGATTAAATCATGAAGATTACATTAGTTTCTTTTCAGTGTAGAACAGTTTGTAATCAAAATGCAAAAATATAGTATATTTATAAACATCGCTGAAACAAAGAGTGAATTAAAATTAAAAAAGTAATAAAGTTAAAGCTGCTGATAATTTTGTTTATATTTACTAGCCTTTTCTGAGTGAAAAATGTTTAGATTTTGTTAAGTAGCCTAAATCCTACTCCAATTTATTTCAGTGTGGGTTTCTCATTTTTATCAGCTTTCTTTTGCTTTTCAAAGGGCCGTCTACCTTTGCTACCGCCAGTGCTTTAATGTGGGCCGGTAGGCGCCAGTACTCAGTACCGCCACTTCCAAATATAGCTCTTGCGTACCACCACCTCTCCCTGCGCCCAGAACGTACTTCTAGCGTACCAGAACGCTCATTTGCACATCTGTTTAAATCAGAGGCTTAATTTAATCCTTTGGCTGCGCTGCCGCTTTTCAAAGCGCCCTTCACAATGCAAGCTACCTAATTCGTCCCACCGAGAGCAGAGACTACATTACCCATACACCTTTGAGTTTTACAAGTTAAAAGCGCATGCGTAGCTTTTGCTGCTGTCAATAGGCTTGTTCGACTTCATGCGGCGCCCCGAGAATCGACAGCCGGAAGACGTCACAGTATCGCGAGAGCGAGGCGAAATATGATTTCTTGAATCATTTTCGCGGTACTCTGACGTCATCCGGCTGTCGGTTCTTGTGGCGCCGCATGAAGTCGAACAAGCATAGTGTTAACAACGTGGTTTGGAGAGGTGTGTGAAACGCGCAACCATAGCTGCTCTGTTAAAATGAAAATACAATGAATACTTAATATGCCCTCCTGGTTTTAGACTCTGAGGAGTAAAAGAACAAGGCCAGAATCAGAGGACTCTCGCTGGCTGACATCCCACCAAGCCAGAATGATATCGCTGCAGGTACCCTTTTGTAGGTACTACGTGACAATCTCTGCTGTCGCGGCTGTCAGCTTGGTTCCCCTCGACGCAACTTCGGATTTCCTCAGACGATGTGCAGTGTAAAAACATTATTGAAATTGTATTATACATACTTGCTAAACTACAAGTGAACAAAATTTCAATGAATTTGAACGACGTGCACAGGAGTTTTATCACCCGCAAAATGGAAAACAATGGGACAAAATAAAGTGATGACTTTCGAGTTTCAAATGGCCAATATTTTGTTATTCTTGAACCCATAGACATGGTCTTGGTGTCCAGAGAGTATCTTTGCCCGACAGCGACAATATGTTATTAAAAAATAAATTACATCATTATGGATAAATGAGTGCTTGCAGAATATACATATTTGAGAATGCTTATCAGTACTTTTTTGTTTCTTTAACTTTAAAGATGAATATTCTTCTTTAGAGATGGGCAATTTTCAGCAATAGCACATTCTATTCAACATTTTGAGCTCATAAAAAAGATTTTTCGCTTATTTAAATGATTTTTTTTATGTTTTTATGCACGTTTAGTTTTGGTGCAATTTCATCAAAAGCTTATAATTAGGAAATACACACAACACGCTTTACGTATATTTTATATATCTTAAAAATGTTGTAAAAATTGCGTATTCTTATATAATAAGAATAACAATATGATACATTTATATTGCGCTCAAAATGATTTAGAAATGGAAAATGGAATTGTTCTCAACTGAGTGCTTGCAGAATATATAGGCTATATTTGAGAATGCTTGTCAGTACTTTTTTGTTTCTTCAACTTTAAAGATGAATATTCTCCTTTAGAGATGGGCAATTTTCAGCAATAGCACATTATATTCAACATTTTGAGCTCATAAAAAAGATTTTTCGCTTATTTAAATTGCTTTTTTATGTTTTTATGCACGTTTAGTTTTGGTGCAATTTCATCAAAAGCTTGTAATTAGGAAATTCACACAACATAACGTATATTTTCCATATGTTAAAAATGTTGTAAAAATTGCGTATTCTTATATAATAAGAATAAAAATATGATATATTTATATTGCGCTCAAAATGATTTAGAAATGGAAAAAGGAATTCTTCTCAACTACCACCAATAAAGTTTTAAAATTCTTCTTTAGAAAAACGGCATTTAAACCCACGTGCACCGAACAAGAAAACGTATGCTTACATACAGTCCGTGTATGATATATTTTTTATTTAGTTTTACATATTTTTATTTATATGCATTTAATAATAGTCTACCGTAAGGTCATAATGTACACACTGTTAAAAATGATTCAGTGGCTTTGTAAATATCTCTAAAATAAATGATTAAAGTAACTTAATAAAATCTCTTAATGCAGTTATGCGATTTTTTTAGTTGGAAAATAAATTACTTAAAATAGAACAGATATTTTGTGTAAAATGTACATATATTATTTGATGTATACGCCTTAATAATATAAGTATTACATTTACAGATTATTTTAGTCAATATATTTAAAAAGGTCAGAGTAATATATTTAAGTTTTTTAAACTGTAATAATTGCATATTTCAAATTATTATTATTTCTATTTGACATCAAAAATGTGTAAGTTTTACGCCTAACTTGAAGTATGAATTACTTATATTTTCACATTGATATTATTTGAGTAAATGTAGGCAAAAAATAAATTAATAATAAGTAGAAAAAATGTCAATTTTAAACAATCACATAGCCAACGGTTTTTAATCAGCAACAAAGAAACTGCACATTTTGCCGATGACAAACACCTCAGAAACTCCTCCAATTTATGAATATTTACACTCACAATATGATTTTATTTCCTTAGTACAAAAGTATAACATATTATACAAATTCTCAGTGAAATGTATTAAACACCAATGCATACTTTTTATCGTGTTTCATACCATGTAAAGGGAAACATGATAATATAAAAAGTAGCCTACTGTTCAGTAATGCAGAAAAGCGCACCACATGTTAAAGCTATTAAAACGTTCAGATGCAAAAATGAACTAAATGTAAAATTAGATAAACTAGTTAATGATATTGCGTAAATGCGCTCGGTCTCTTCAAAGGTCTTCGCGAATTATTTTGTTATTAGACTCGATTATCATACATCACGTCTCTTCTACTGTAAGTACACGGAAAAAATAAGACAAATGATGCGCGTTTGAGTCCGATTTTTATGAAGAATATGTGACTGTTTATGTAACTGGCAAAAGAAAACTTCGCCAACAAAATGTTTGCCAAAAAGCATGCATTTGTATGACATCAAAGTCTATCGCCTAAACATTGATAATCCGTGTCATGTTACTTCAATATCATACAGTATACGCTAAGCATGAAGTCGAGCACACACATTGTCGTCAGTATGGCCTACATGAAACACGCCTGCCCTCTACAGGTTTTTATATTTCCTGCGTCCCCCACCGAACTCCCCTTCTGCGGGATCTCGCAGAATTTCGGAAGTCTCCGCGGCATTCTGCTCTCAGAAACGCGCATTTTTAAAGGCCACATCTGTAAAACATGCCTAAATTGGCAGTGGCCCTGTCGATACAAAACTCAAGTGCAAATCATGACACTCATATTAACTGTAGTTTTGGAAATTATTGTAACACAGATATCAGATATGAATCGTGTCTTATGTAAATATAAAAAGAGCAGAACAAAAAATGACACTCTAAAAACAAACGGTGCTATATAGCACCAGAAGTGGTTCTTTGCTCGTAATCATAGAAGAACCGTTTTAAGTGCCATATAGCACCGGTGAAGCACCAGTGAAGCACCTGTGTAGAACCATATAGGGGCCATATAGCACCACATATGGTTCTACATAGCACTATATGGTTCTACATAGGTGCTTCACTGGTGCTTCACCGGTGCTATATGGCACTAAAAACGGTTCTTCTATGATTACGAGCAAAGAACCACTTCTGGTGCTATATAGCACCATTTGTTTTTAGAGTGTATAGTCAAAAAAATCTGATCTGTGCATTAAGATTTGCAATGTAAATGCAGTCTTGTTGTGAAGAAAAAACTTGGTTATTGCTGGAATCATGAATGGTCTGAATAGGATTTGAGTTTGTTTACTTGTGAAACTTACTTGCTCCACCATTTACAGCTCCAGTGGGTGCAGATCATCATACAGATGGTTAAAGTTTGGATCCACCTAATATTCAAGGTAAAAGAGCATTTGTTCACAGCATTACCTAAGAAAACATATCACTAGATATTACATATTAGATGTTAATGTCTGACTTTGATCCATACGAAACAGATTTTCTGTCCTGGGACCCTCGGCTAACCATCAAGAAAGCACACAGTAGGTTAACAAGAATCTGACCTCACTTTTGATCATTACGAAATTATGGCAGTACATTACACATTTAAGGACTGTTATTCCTCTGGCTGATTTAAAAATACCCAAAAGTTCTTAAAAAGAAGCAGCCCTAGTTATTTTGGCTTGTTAAACATAAACTATAAAGACAATACTATTACGACGCCTCCTTCTAATAAACAGGTTTAAATACTTTACTTATTTCCATGAGCACAAATCTTAATGCTACAGCATATGATATTCTAGAAAAACAGTTTGATGCTAAATTTATAGCAAGAGTTTTGGCAGGGCCCTTTTCAATACCAACTTAAGAATGACCCTACAAACAAAGTAAGGTTCAAACAGAAAATGAGTGATTCAGTCTTTTGTGGAAGAACTTTGACTGGTCTGAATAAAGCCCAGACCTTAACTCAGCTAACATCTTTGATATGACTCAAAGGTTTTTAGCCAAAAACTCACCACCTAAACCTATCAATGACTTGTAAGCTGTAGTCATTTCGGAACAGAAAAAGGCACTTACAAAACTGTTGCAACAAAAATCAAAACAAAACTCTTTGTAGTGGTATTATATGGTATAGCATTTATATTTGTTTTGATTGGACATACTGGAATAAATAAACATGTTTATTAGAATGAGGCCTCCCAATACTTTTGTCTAGCGTATTTGCCACAGACAGGGTAACGCAATCCTTAGAGTGTGCTTCTTTGTAAATGTGACAAATGAAAATGACCTGATCCATCATTTCCAGCTCCAGTGGGCATCCTTTATCCATCCAGACCCTCATACAGATGGTTGGAGTTTTGATTCACCTAAAGTACCATGCAAGGTAAAAGAGCATTTGTTGACATAATTAGGAAGAAAACATAAACGCATTGTTCATGGCATTTAAATACAACATAACACTGTTTAATACTACCTTTTCTGTTCAATCCATAGAGCACTCATTTTCCCTCTTGAGACCATGGTGTGACCTGCAAGGTCGAATGGAGAGTAATTTGCCTAAACAAAATTTCATTTCGTCATTAGCTAAACATCAACATGTCTGAAGCAGATGCAGGTCTGATAATCCGTCCAACATTCAAAACCTCACAGTAAATCTACAGTCTTGAGTACTGTTTTAAATCAATGTATACATATGCTCATTATGAATTTTAATAAAAAATACTAAATGTATAAAAAGCCTCAATTCAATTATTTTTTGATATTGCAGCTGTAAACGAGACAATCTTGGAGTCACCTGCATTCACTGGTCCAGTTGTTAGCCCAATTACAGATGGAGAGTATAGAAGAGGATGATGTCTTTTCTCCAACATCTTTCTAGACTGATAAAAGATCTAGACAGGCTCGAACAAAAGTTAACAGAGGGGCTTATATAGAGAATGGTAAGAACCATTTTATCCGTCAAACGTTTTACCAATTATTGTAAACATAAACAATATTATATTTACAACATTACTTCAAATGTATTGTGTCTGTTTAAGGTGACCAGAACATGGAGAATCTGCTCAGAGGTGTTAACCAGCAATGCAGCTATACAACTAAATTGATGCAGGCAGAAACACAAGCGAGGTATGCATGTTCAATGTGTGTATGTTATGTCCAAATGTTGTTATGTTCAAATGTTTTACAATATACTTAAACAGTTGGACCTGTCATTATTGCATTAGTCAAGTACAACTGAGTAGGTTAAGTTTACATATCAACGTCAATAAATATATATAAATAAATATCAGTCTTGACAGCAAACATAATGTTTTATAAAATAATTACAGCTTTTTAAGAGATTTACACAAGGCTCAAACTATAAGTGAAATTAACTATCAACAACCTAAAATAACCACAGACACGTGCATAAAATATTTAACGTGAACTAGTACAGCCATTTATCTTTGGGCTAGTTGATGTGTGATTCTGCACATGTCTTTATTTCAACAATGGTGCTTTAGGGGGGCTTCTTGGAAACCACTTAGCCTTAATCAGATGTCTTTTGACTGTTACAGTATAGTTACAGATCATTTTAGATCATCTTTTATCTTTCTAGAGGTGATAAAAGTCTGAATCTTTGCCATCCTGACTATTCTTCAATCTGTATTAACCATAGTTGCTTGTTTTCTGTTTTGGGGTTTTGTTGCCATTTTAAAGCATTTGAAATCATTTTAGTTGAGCATCCTAAACTTTGCTGCATTTCTTTATATGTTTTTCCCTCTCAAATCAACTTTTTAATCAAATTGCGTTGTTCCTCAGAGCAATGATATGCAAAATTCAGCAGCAGATAAATTGTATAACAATGGGTGAAACATTTGCTTCCACTCTTCCCTAATAAATGACAAAAACGGAGATTTTTTTCACAGAATGAACTACTTTATCCATCTTAACTTCACAGTGCTATTATTTTGATTATGCCACTTTCAATAAATATGACTATAATTCAGAACAAGTAGTGTGGATATCATTTCAAATGGTTTTATTGTTTTTCTATTACACTACTACATTTGTAAGTAAATCATTTGCAATGCAGAAATATTACTACTACGAATAACAGTGGTTTATCAGGTTACTGATGTTGCATTGCTATTATTTTGAACATAACTGTATGTGGGGTCCAAATGATTATTAAACTAACAAAATGTTTATTTGGAAATGTAAAATGCAGGATGCTTTCTAAGTGTTGGGTTTAGGATTTTGGTTAGGGAAAGAGGTTATAATATACAGTTTGTATGGTATAAAAGTTATTAAAAGTATAAAATCATTAGCTACAAACTTTAATGCATCCTTATTAAAACCATAATCAATAAAATAATTGAAAAGTAATTTTCTGTTTTCAAAATGAGGTACTTATAATCTTTTTGCATGTAACATGCACATGGGTTATAGGTCATTATATTACACTAGCTGTGTTTGATTCTGTTTCAAAGTTTTTTGATGATCATTAAATGGATATTAGTCCCCAAGTTAATTCATTTCACTTCACCAGGTGATTATGTACAATTGTAATCACAGCTCTTGTTTATGTGAATAGGTATGAAACAAAATTATGAGCATTAAGAGCAAATGTCTTCTCTTGCTAACTCTTGTTAACTATCCCTGTAATATGGTATCTCCTGCTCTCCTCTTGATGTTCATCAGATCTTTAGCTTTTTCAGGTTCATTGATTTCCTTCAACTTCTCAATAAGAAAATCAATGTGCAGAAGTGTGAACAGAGATTCAGTGTTAAGTGCAATCATCTTAAGAGACTCCACACAGTGATAAGCATCAATCACCAGCTTGATTTTCTGTTTCTCTGATTCTTGTAGTTCTTCCTTCAGCTTATTTATCACAGACAGACAGTCTTTAATTTTGTCTTCATAGTTCTTCTTTAAATCTTCATTAGTTCTTGTCTCAGTTTTTGTTTTTGTTACATATATTTTGGCTTCTTTGACATGTTTGTTGGAGGGACATTTATTTGTGCACACTGTGCAGTGATTATCTTTCATCACACTACATCCAAAGATATCACAGCTCCAACCGCATCCAGGATAGTGACAGTTCTCCTCACAGATTGGACAGGTCTGTGCTTTTTTAGCTGGATCAATATCAACCTTTTCTTTACAGGTCACTTCAACTTCATACTCAAAGTTGTTATTTTCTTTGACATGTTGTTTGTGTTTCTCCAGAGCTTCTTCAGTTTGTTTCAGCTCATTTTGGTTTTCTTTCATCTTTTGAACATGTGATTTTAGTTTAGAGATGTTTGGCTCTAACTGTTGCCGTTTCTTCAAAAAGTCTTGAGTCATTTTCAATGTTTCTGGTTTTATCATGTCAAGAAAGTAAAAAAAATCTCTCATTCCTCTAAAACTGAGATTCCATGATTGATTCTGGATTGTTTGTTCTTCTTCATCAAATGTTTCTCCCTGACAGTTGTTAAACAGAAAATAGATCGGCTGATTCTTCTTCTCATCTACAGCACACTTGACTTTAGCTTCTTTGACGGCTGTCAGGGCATTTTTAGGGGGATACCCATTTGAGTGTGTGAAGAGTAACACAATGTTATCAGCAATATCTTTACCAAATAAAGACTGAATCGAATCAAATATTTTTCGCTGTTCATCTGAAAGGCGAATGTAAGATGAGTTACACACTAAACACACTGCATTGATTTCATGAGGCCCATCTTCAGATGTATATACGCCAAGCAAATATTTAACTATCTTTTGATCTAAAGCAATATCACGGGTATTTCCATATCCTGGTGTATCAATGATTGTTAAATCAACTGAAGTCTCTTGTATATAAAAACCATAAACAGTGATGATGGAGGTCTGACTGTGAACTGATGGTTGGTCAGTCTGATCATCTGTGATCTCAAACCAAACTTTGTGTTTTCTCTGAACACCACAGATGTAGTTGATCATAGTATTGATGAGAGTTGTTTTTCCAGTGCCTGTTTCTCCCACCATCAGTATGATTTTATGAGGTTTGTCTGCGTCTCTTTCTCCAAAGATGATTTTTCTGTATGACTCAGATTGATCCAGATTATCTGTTGTTGATTGCAGATGATATTGAGCAGGATTTCCATCTTTAATTTTGTTGCTTTTCTTCATGAGTTCATCAATGTTGCACAACTGATTGTTTAAACTCAATGTGTTTTCCTGTAAACACAATACAAATTAACAACTATGAAGTTTATCCTTTGCTGCTCCACATGTAATCAACATGTTAATGTTAAAATGGTCACTGTTGATTTCTTTATTTTAATGAATATGTGTTTTTAAGACAGAAAATGCTTCTGACTCAAAACTTCAGAATTACATTCAGTGCTTGACAATACAGAGTTTGTGATGGGCCAAGACTGCTATTAACGACAGTTGGGACAACAGACAAAACTTTTACTTGCCCCATTGGGCCAGTGCTGTACCGTCATGTAAGTTTAATATTTGCTTTTGGTTTCATGCCTTGCCAATTTAAATATGTAATAAATAAATAATAAAATAAAAATGAACTAATTACTAAAATCACTAAACAGCTAACTAAACTAGAGACTTGTTTAATGATAACAAACCACAAGTTATGACCCCTGGTTTTATAGACAAGATTTGTCCTAAACTAAAACACATGTTTGAGTTGTCTCGACTAAAAATAACTGCACTGACAGATCTTAAAATATGCCTGTGCCATATATTTGTCTCAAGATACAAACCAGGGCCCGTATGTATAAAATATCTCAGAAATACTCTTAAGAATAGTCTTAAGCTATGACTTAAGTGTCAAAAAATTCTTAGTAAGGAGTAGGAGCAGTCTGAGAATAGAAGACGTTTATAAAGAAGCTGAAAGCAACTTTCAGTAAAGTGTAAGACTCATTTTTAAGTGCTGACTTAAGTGCTGCAAACTGAGGACTACAATGATTTCAACCTAAAATGGCCGCCCTTAACCTCTGAATCAGCCAATAGAAAGCCGGCAACGGTACATTCACAGCAGCATGTGACATCATAAATTCATGAATCATAAAGATATTACAATTATATTAGTATTTAAATATTGTAATTTAAATTTGCTTCAAGAAATGTTTAACAATATTACAAATAAGTACATATATTTATTTTACACGATTTTGCACCATTTTGATTAAGTTTCAACATGTTATTGAAATAGACAAACGTAATGCTATTTAAAAAATTAAGATGATGAATCACATCATTCTGATTTTACTCACATGCTGTTTATAAAGAAAAAACTAGTTTGCCAACACTTAGATAAAAAATACTTTGATGATCAAGCCTGAACAAGATGATCAAATTAAGTTGGTTCCCTTTCAGTCGGTCACTACGACGTCACGTTGTGACCAACGAATTGGGAACTCGCTTAGAGAGACCAATCTGCTTCGTATACTACTAAAACGCCAATGAACTTGGCATTGAGATATTTGCATAATGCTGGCGCTGCCCCGCCAGGTGCGTATAAGCCGCAGGTGCAAATATGGAAATTAGCTTTTTCGCTTTGAAAGCCGGCATTATCTGCTACTGAGAAGCTACTTGCTCTTCCGTGAACGGTTGCTGAAGTTGATTGACAAGCAGTACTAACACAGCGGACGCTCGCAGTATTCCACTGCTCTGCATCTTTTTTTTGTTTTGAGTTTACTGTGTGCGTTGCCTCTCCCTGTGCGCATCATCAGCTGAGCACCTAAAGAGTGATTTCCCTAAAAGAGTGATACGTGAGAGCTCTGTGTCTTTTTAAAGACAGCCACTCTCTCGTATATTCGGAGATCAGTGTCCTTTTCAGGATAGCTTTTCGTCCATGCGATCTTGGATGCGAGAAGTATAAGGGCTCCAGTGATGGTCATGAGTGCTGTCTTCGTGCTTGGGCATGACCCTCTTGGATTGCGGAGACGACTGTCGTTTCTACAGGAACGATGTCCGCGCCTTTGCAGTGCTGACGCCCCATGGTGCGGCTGTCAAGTGCTCGCAGGATGCTCTTCGCATCACTATGCTGAGTAGGACGGAGGATGCGTTCTCCACCTACCGGCATTCTCATCCTCAGCCGGTTGAGGCTCCGGTGGAGACTGCAGAGTTGTGTTCTACGATTTTTGCCGAATCCATTGGACCTCCTTCTGGTCCCGTCACTGCTGCAGCATCAGAGGGATGTCCATTTTTTCCCTCTGAGGCAGAGTCGTCCTAAAGATGGAGGCCGTGCCCGCTCGAGCGGCGGAAAGTCGGAGGGGTTAATCCCTCTCCCCCGAACTGTCCCGCCCACATGATTTGTACTTCGGTCTGCTCGGGCCTCTCGGTTCTCACCTCCTGTGCCTTTCTTTCCCGACGGCACGAAGAGCTGACGTGATTTGAGGCCGTGTCGGCCGTTCAGCTTTCACCCCTCACCTCCCTAACCAACGGAGCCGCTAAGGGCGGGGACCCCTTCAGTGGAGAGGGGGTTGCAATGCAGCTGCGTTCCTGGAGGGACCACCCAACGCTTCCCTCCCGTGTTTGTAGACAGTCGTCCGGTTACGGGGCTGCCCATCAGGCATGTGGAGAGGCGGCTTCAGCCCTGCACGCAATAATGTTACTGCAGGCTCACCAAGCAAAGGCTTTAGAGATTTACGAGGGAGGCCGCGACCTTCAGTCGTGCGATGTCCACCACAGTGGTTCAAGATCGCCACCTTTGGCTGTGTCTGGCTAACATGACGGACGCAGACAAGAGCAACTTCCTGAATGCTCCTGTCTCACAGACAGGCCGGGGAGTCGTACAGCTCCGCTGCGCAGACTGAGGCGATCTCCTAGGTCGGGCCCCGGCGGAAGAGAGCTGCCCTTGGTCCACCAACGTCGGCTCCTCAGTCTGCCTCTTGCCGTCGGCATCCTGCGGCGACCACCTCCGTTCCCCTCCTCAGACCCCATCTCGGCAGCGCAGGGGAACCGGTCATCAGCAGCTTGCCCCGCCCGCTTAGCCGCTTCCCGTGAAAATTGTGAGTTTAAGTGGCCAGAGACGGGCGACCCGGAGTGGCAGAGGATCACTCTTCAGGAGACGCTGATTCGCTCCTTCCCACGGTAGAGGGTCGGGTGGAAAATCCTTGGTTTGCATATGTTCCACCGGCTGTCCAGCTGGTACCCACTTAACCACACATAAGAGTGCATTCCTCTTCCCTCTCCAGGTCTCCGGAGGATCGAGAGAGCCGTGAGCGGGCACACACCAGCTCACCCTACCTCTCCTCTATCGCCAGCGGGTGTTTTCCAGAGTCTGCGCTCTCCGGTCAGGAGACCAGACGACCGTCACCCTCAGCGGGCTCAGGTCAGTTTCATTCACACATAGACTGTAGATGTTTATGCTGTCACAGCAGACGCACCGGCAGTCCCACCTGTCTCGCTTCGCTGCCTCACCGCGGGTACTTCCGTAGTGTCGTTAATTCTTCTCGTACGGTTCCTGGGTGCTTGGCTTCAGTTCCCAGCCCGTTTCGTTGGGTTTTACGCACGATCCACCTCGGTTACGAAATACAATTACCGGCACAAAATTCTCTGGCATTCATTTCACTATAGTGAAAGCGTCCGATGCACATGTACTTGTCACGGTTAAATCCGTGTCATGTTTTGTTTCTGTTCTGATCGTTGTCACCTGGACATTCATTGATTAATCACCTGATTCATTCCACCTGTTTGTCATTAGTCTGTGTATTTATAACTGTGTTTGTGCAATACTGACTGCCGGTTCATTGTCATTTCTTCCATGTCTGTTCACGTTGGATGTTCCTGTGTTCATTACCTGCCCGTTGTTTGATTCCCGTGTTTTATTTCATGTTTTATTATTAAATGTCCTTATGTTTTGTGAACTCTGCACTTGTGTCCTTACTTCTGTTCCCCGTCGTGACAGAATGAACCGGCCATTCAAGGACGCAGAAAGTTCACGGAGGACGGCTCCCCCAGGAGTTTCGTCGAGGGGGAGTAGTGACATCGGGGTTCATTCCCCATCAGCCCCGATGTCTTTTGGGGACCACCGTGAGCGATCGCTCGCTCCTGCGGGAGGAGGATCGGCCCAGGCGGTCCCCCAACGGTTGAGTCGTCGTCGACGGTCCCTCGGACGACCACCATCCTGCTCGCAGGGGGATCCGGAACGGACCACGCCCGATCATTTCCACGGGGTGGCTACCGAGGGTCTCCGTTTCCGCGAGGGGATGGGAGATGATTTCCGGGGGCATCTGATCGTCGACGATTCCCAGGAGGGGGGTAATTCGTCTGCCTCAGTTCTCGGAGCGATTGCTCCGGTTCTCCTGGCGCATTCCGGCCCACCGTCTCGTTGGTTTCGTCCCGGCGGCTGCCGGCTTCGCCAGGGTCCCCAAGCCCTCCACCCCTCCCTTGGACTCTCGCTACCAGACTTTTTTTTTGTTTTGTTTTTATGTGAGTGTCTGGTAGCCACTCGTAGAGGGAGGGGTTATGTCACGGTTAAATCCGTGTCATGTTTTGTTTCTGTTCTGATCGTTGTCACCTGGACATTCATTGATTAATCACCTGATTCATTCCACCTGTTTGTCATTAGTCTGTGTATTTATACCTGTGTTTGTGCAATACTGACTGCCGGTTCATTGTCATTTCTTCCATGTCTGTTCACGTTGGATGTTCCTGTGTTCATTACCTGCCCGTTGTTTGATTCCCGTGTTTTATTTCATGTTTTATTATTAAATGTCCTTATGTTTTGTGAACTCTGCACTTGTGTCCTTACTTCTGTTCCCCGTCGTGACAGTACTGCGTGCAAAAGTCGATGTCCTGGTGGCGAAGGACGTATCGAGCCGTTCCCTCTTACCGAGATGATGATAGGGTTTTCCAGCCTTTATCTCATAGTACCCAAAATACGCGGCGGGTTACGACCGATTTGATTTACGAAACCGGCTCTACAAAGGTGATCCTTCAGAGCAAAAATGCGTAATTGTTTGATTTGTTCTTCCTCCACTGCCTTGGCAGCCTATGTTGCAGAGCATTGGCTGTCAGCCTTTCACTAGCTGTATCCTCGCGAACCTACGTGTCAGGCTCGGGCTCCACATTGCGTCCCACCGGGTTCCTTTGTGAGTATTTTTCCATGGGGTTAATCCCACCAGCCCACGTTTCCCTCAGCAGAGCACTGCTTTGCTTACACAGCCGCGGCTGTCTTTATACCTCAACTACAGTTGACTTTCGCCCACCAATAGCCCTTAACGGGGCGGTGGCTTCCACAGCGTTCCTATACCGCTCAGAGAGGGTGCATCCCAGTCGCTGGCACTACTGTGGGGTTAAAGGAACATCTAGTGCCCGGCCTTCTGCCTTAAAACCTAATTCTCCTCCTTAAGTGGAACCGGAGGGCTTTACGCAGACACTGGAAGAGGTCAGCCCTTAGTGGCATTTTGGTAGGGATTTCCAATTTCCCAAACTGAAAGGGAACGTCTCGGTTACGTTTGTAACCCTCGTTCCCTGAAGGAGGGAACGGAGACGTCACGTCCCGTCGCCACAGGGCTGCTCCCTGCTGTTTATCGGCCGGTCACACTTCCGGCTTTCTCAGCGAAATGAAGCTAATTTCCATATTTGCACCTGCGGCTTATAGACGCACCTGGCGGGGCGGCGCCAGCATTATGCAAATATCTCAATGCCAAGTTCATTGCCGTTTTAGTAGTATACGAAGCAGATTGGTCTCTCTAAGCGAGTTCCCAATTCGTCAGTCACGACGTGACGTCTCCGTTCCCTCCTTCAGGGAACGAGGGTTACATACGTAACCGAGATGATTTCTTGTTAGCTCACTGCTAACATTGCTAACATTATGTTTTGGGTGAGGGTTGTATACTCTATTAATATCACTTTACATGTAATAGTGTCACTGCAATCTTGTAGATACTTCACATTTTTTATTGTAGATTTTATTTACATTTTATGGTATTTATTTACCTATAAATAAACTGTAAACTGTAAAAGCGGCTCTACTTAAAAAACTTACTTCAATTGGTAACACATTGTTACGGGTTGTGTTTTTTTTGCATTCTGTGTGCTGTTTTTTTTCTCCTGCGCTGTCTCTCTCTCTATCTCTCTCCCTGGCCCTATCGTTCTACCAGGTCTTCGCTGATTGGATGAAGTGGCTGTCTATCTCAATCAAGGGTGTGTGTTGACAGCCAATCGGGTGCCGCCATGCTGGTTAAAAGGCTTTCCGGTGCGCCGTGATCGCCAGTTCAGTTCTGGGTGTGATTGTGTTTGAGTTGCCCTTTGATATGTGTCTTTCATTTCTCTGTGTGAGTGTGTGAACTCACACTTGTATTCGTATACATGTATAGACTGTATAAGAACAGTTCTTGAGTGTAAGTTATCACCCTGTCGGGGGAAAAGGGAGCAGGTAATAAGATCGCGCGATGTACATATGACCCGTAGGGAGCTTTAAATGTTAGACACACTAGGTAAGAGGGGAGCGCCTCTTTTGTAAGTTTGTATTTTTATTTAGGGAGCTTAGTTAAGGCGTCGGATGCGCCGAAGATTTCGGTTTTCTTTTCACATTTTTCTTTGGGTAGGAAGTTTAGAGGGGTTTGGGAAATTAGTTATTTAATTTTTGTTTTGTTATTTTCTTTAATTTGGCGCCACCCATTGTTTTTTTTCCCCAGGGATTTATAGTCTTTAATTCTTCATTCCTTTACTTTTCATACACTGTAAATAGCTCACACCATACAGACTGATTAGTGGCTTCGGCTTTAAATAAAAGAAAATCTCATTTAACTGCAACTCTCTTTGTGTCCGGTCTCTTCTGATGCCTTATTCCAGTAGTATTTAAATTAAATGTTATGTGCTAACCCTGGATTTATTAAAAGTTCATAACACACATAATATTAAAACATTTTTAACTTTAATTATTTCACTTAAATTGAGAAAATTTAAGTTGAAAAAAAAAACTTTAACTTTTTATAGTGTATTTAATTCAAATGTATATACCATTTAAGTACATACCATTGCTGTCTTGATAATCCCATAAAAAATCTGGTAACACTTTATTTCGATAGTCCACTTTAGACATTTTACTGATTATAAGAAACTTTGCAACTACTTATCAACTACTTATCAACTACCAATCTTTAGATAATTAGTAAACTGTCTGCTTAATATCTACTAACACTTGATTGCGATGATATCTCAACAGACATTCAACTGTCTAGAAGTATCTTTGCATGTGCATGTCAACTTATTCCACTAACCCAAACCTCTTCCCTAACCCCAACCCTTACAGTCTACTAATACTCTAATGACAGTTAGTTAACGTATAGTTGCAAATTATTGAAAGTTAGTTGACATGTAGTTGCAAAGTTATTTATAGTTAGTAGAATGTCTAAAGTGGACTATCAAAATAAAGTGTAACCAAAAATCTTGGTACTGTGCAAGCACTTGAATAAATGTCACTAATATACATCTTATACTGTATATTATATTTTGTAATTTAATATACTCTTTATATTTCATGTTATATTAATTCCTATCTAGTATATACTACTAACATGTATTTATTGTACATTTTCTGCTTTGCAACAATGCAAAAATATTTTTTTTCAAAAGTGTTATAGAAATACATTTGATTTAAAGTAATTCCAACACATTCTTTGTTGTAAAGTGCATGATCTCCACATCTGCCCTCTTGTTACTCTTAAGTAGGTTGAGAGACCTCTCCAGCTCTCTTAAATAATTTAGGAGCTGAGAACTAGTCTTAACACTTTAGAGGCTTTATAAATCAAACTTATTCTTAAGTCTAGGAATAAGAGCAAAATGATGTCATGCTTAGAATTTTGACACACTTAAGCCTAAATTTTACTCTGAGCGGCTTTATACATATGGGCCCAGGGCCCGTATTCATAAAGAATCTTAATGCAAAAAGTAGCTCCTAGTGACGCAATTCTAAGAAAATTCTTAGAAATGTGTGCGTTTACTCTTGAAATTAAAGAAAAATCTTAGTAAAGAAAAAAGTAATTCAGAAAGCATCTTAACCCTTAAAAGAGGTCTTAAGGTCAAAATTGTTAGGAGCATGGACGAGGACTTTTAAGAGGCTTAAGAGTTTTTTTTTTAAGGAACTGGAAAAGTGGACAAAACACGAAGAGGGAGACAAAAAATGTTGCACACAATGCATGACCGTAAGTTAATAACATGCAACTTAATAGATTGTGCAGGAATCATGTTTGTGACCGATCTTATTACAGACATAATAATATAATATACACTCTAAAAATGGCTGGGTTATTTTTTAACCCAAAATGCTGGGTTGAGTCTGTTGGGTTGTTTTGCTGGGTTATTTTTTAACATTTTAAACACTTTTTGGGTAGTTTCAGTTTTCTGGTTGTTGGGTTAAAACTGCTGGGTTATTATGTTGGGTTGTTTGAAGAGGCTCACTTGCTTCGCGCCCTTGATGTTTGAATGTGCTCAGCAACGGTCGTCGTGAAAGGACTGAGTCACTGGAAGCAGTTGTTTCAAGGTAAGTTTATATGTTTTTGTGAACATTTCATGAATATAAACAAGATAATAACTTTTTGCGAGACAGCAACGTGCAGAGATGGGCATAAATACATGGAAATGTATTTCAAATACAAATACAAAATACTGTGTCAAAAAAATGTATTTAAATACAAATACAAAATACTGTGAGGAAAAATGTATTTAAATACAAATACAGTATTTTGTATTTTGAAAATACACAAAATACAAGTGAAATTGGTGATTTAGTGCAAGTATCCCTATTAGGCTGAAATCTGTCTGGGTCTATCTCTGAATGCCAAAAAGCATTTAGATGTGTGCAACGGCTTAGAAACTTTCATTTTATTTTACGTACCTCTTGCTTTCCACTGCTTTGTAGGAAATAAAAAACTAGAAAAAAAACTTGGTAACACTTTACTTGAAGGGGTGTGCATAAGACTGACATGACAGCTTCATAATCATAACATGACATGTGTCATGAACATGAAGAAAATTTTATGCACATTTATGATAACTGCCAAGTGTCATTTACTCAATTATGTAATTTTTAATGCAAAGATGACATTGTTTGAGATATCTTTGTTATGACAACTTGCCAAATAAACCAATACAACACAACTTGTTATAAATCATAATTATCAAACTTAAGAAACTACCTAGCTTTGTGGGTTAACATTACATTAAACTGTGATTTAAATGTCATTAAGTGTTAATACTATGTCAAATATTATGAATACTCGGTCAAATAAACATTATGAACTGAAGAATATTCATGATGCTGTTATAAAACTATTTAACAGAGTATTAACACTTAATGATATTTTAATGACAAATTCAATTTGTATCACTGGTAAAAAGTGGTCAGTTATGTTGTCTTGGTTAATGTCAAGTTGTCATGACAAGTTATGATGTATGGGTTAATGTCAAGTTGTCATAACAAAGACATCTCAAACAATGTCATCTTTGCAATAAAAAATACAAAATTGAACAAATGACAGTTGTCATAAACGTCCATAAAATCTCCTTCATATTCATGACACGTGTCATGTCATGATTATGAATGCGTCATGTCAGCCTTATGAACACCCATTCAAGTAAAGTGATGTTTTATAAAAACATCATAAAAACTTTTTCACGTGTCATCGACCAACAACCTAAACAGTTTATATCTGAAGAAATCCACGTATTTACTTCTCACGAGACGAGTGTTTGACACATTATTTGGCAACCTACTTCCTCTCATCACAGAACAATTACTCACGAGTCGCTCTCTGTAATTTACAGAATTATACAACGGAGCGCACGTCAAGCATAAAAGTCTTGTAGGTTTACTGAGGAGCCCACAGGTTCAGCAGGTTCACGCCGTAGAGTAGAGCCATGCGAATTGCAAAAGTGTAAACAAGGATTCAACTGCAAAAAGATAAAAAGAAATCAGCAACTGTGTGTTTATTCCACCACTTGCCGCCTCACGTGTGAAAGGGCCTTTAAAGGAAAACACCACACTTTTTTATATTTTACTATGTTCTTACCTCAACTTAGATGAATGAATACATGCCTTACATCTTTTTTCAATATGTGCACTTCATCTTTGCACAGTGTGTCATGAATGTGTTAGCATTTAGCCTAGCCCCATTTATTCCTTAGGATCTAAACAGGGAAGAATTTAGAAGCCACCAAACACTTCCAAGATTGTTACATGAGTAGTTACACGAGTAAGTATTGTGGCACAAAATAAAATGTGATTTTTAAGTGAATAACAAATGAGAACTATATTGTATGGCGGAAGAACACTTAGTCTGGCGCAGTAACATCATAACTCCTGTGAAGATGTTACTGCGCGCTGAGGTCAAAATGCTGCAAACTAAGTGCTCTTCCTCCATGCATTGAAAATAGATAGTTATGTATTAATTTGTCTAAGTTGAGGTAAGAACATAGTGAAATATTAAAAAATTGTGGTTTTCCTCTAAGTCAAAAGTGTAGGCTTATTTGTCAGCGTTCCACACTCTGTCTCAGTCGTGCAACGTGCAAGTGTGAATTTGAATTTTCTTTTCGCGACAGTTATAATAGCACAAATCACATCACACCCAATAATTCAATCGCACTTGCTTTTTTTCCCACTCCAACATTTCAATTATTGCCCACTAAAAGCTGCACAGATATATTTGCTTACCTAAACTCTGGTGTCTGATCTGAACTAGTTGATGCATGAAAACAGCACCCTGACTGGTTGACTGGCTCAAAGTATTTTGAGTAAATTTAAAATACAAAAATACTCATCTTAAATGTATTTAAATACAAATTACATTTCATTTTTTTCAAAGGCTTTAAAATGTATTTCAAATACGTATTTGAAATACATGTATTTGAAATACTGCCCATCCCTGGCAATGTGTTAATTTATACAGATTAAGGGTCAGTCACACCAAAAGCGCTTTAAACGCTTGCAAACGCAAGGCGCGACGCACTGCCTTTTTAAAAAAAAGAGCAGTGCGACGCGGCTTTTCATATTGCTAAGCAACCACTCACCACAACGTAAGGCCCGCCTCTCCCCTCATTCGATTGGACAATGGAAGGACGCGAATGACGTCGGGCGCTTCTCCGCTCTCAGCGCTCCTTCAAAAACGCGTCCGCAGCAGGCGGCAAAAAAACGCAAGGCGCTCGGCGCGCATAAACAGCGCGCAAACGCGCCCTGCCCATAGAATATCATTCAAAAAAGGCGCTGCAACTGCCATAAACGCTTTTGGTGTGACTGGCCCCTAAGACGACGGGTGTAATTTAGAGGAATGACGACTGTTACCTCAGATCGCCATTTACACAAATTGACTTGAATAATAATTCTAAGATGTTTAATATGGCATATTAATAAAATTAATTAAATCGATGTTAAATAATCCCCATCACACGGTTGATTTATTAACTCATGACAATTTCTGTAAGCCTTTAACAAAGCGAGTCAAAACCGGAACCGAATCTACCTCCGCAAGCCCACTTCGGCTTTTTGTGTCACACACGCGCATAGTTTACCCAGCTTAGCCATAGCGACACTATTAACTTACATTTAGTGACAAACGAGTTGCTTTCTCGTCATTCGATATGGAAATACAGACCGCGAGCACAAGTTAACTCTCCCGGCGGCGGAGGATCGCGGAGCCGGCGTCTACACTGTCACTGAGAGGCACATTCAATTCACCGTCGATA